>NC_045764.1:26325516-26538016 GCF_008692025.1 Phocoena sinus
GAATATTCCATCACTGTGGAATCTGCTGGAAATTCAATCTGACTTTTATAATTTCTAAGTCTTATCTCAAAATCAAATTTTAAACCTGCCAACCCAACCACCAGAATCCTCTTATTGAAAAAAAAGTCATATTATGTATACCCTCAACCAACTGATTTATGATTCTGCCAATTCAGCAAAAGAAATGTGTTCAGTTTCATCAAACTGCAAGATTCTTTGAAGCCCTGATTTCTGCATACTTTCTACATCTCTAATTTCTTTATACCCAAAAGAATGTCCTTATCAATGGATTAAGTTAGGAGGTTACATCTTAATATTCCAGCTGCTCTGTACAATAAGGTTAATATATGACGTTCTTCACTTTTTTCTTTCCCCACTGGAAAAATAATGGCTAACAATTTGCCTTGAACTGCAAATCTGTTTTTTTGGTCATATGAGGCTATTTCTGGAACTTTTGTTGTAAAAAATGAGAAAGTCAAGGGTGGAAGTTACAAATTTCTAGTAAGTCACTGGTTCCAATAGATGAGTTAGTTCTTCTCACAATTAATCCTCCAAACCAATATGACACAGTTGTTCATAGTCTGTGTTAGGTATGGTATGGAAAAAAAATGTTTTTAATCACCAGTCATAGATTCTGCTCTTCCAGTAACAGAATTGACAAGTAATTTTTATAAACACTTACTTAGGAAAATCTCTTTCTTGTATCACATATATAAAATATAAGATCTCACTATAATATACTAATATTCTAAGAAGTTGTTATGAAGACTAGCCAATACATTTTGTTGTCATTGAAATGACAGCAAAACAAACTTGGCCCTCAGCATGTTAAAATGTCACTTTTTAAAAAATTCAAAATCAGAATTAATTGGTGTTGAGCCTTGTCGGTTGCTCTTGAGTAAATTATTCCAAGATCTATGTACCTCTTTCCCACAGGCTTTCTATAAAAAGAAAGAAAGAAATGTAAAATATGTAGCATCTCTTTGTTAAGGGATTGTATAAGCTTCTGTTCTATGTTTCCATTAGAGAACAGTGAAAAATACAATCTCTTAGTGCCTCATTAAGTTAAGAGAGTTTTAGGTGGATGTCATCTTTGCACTTTCCTCAGATTAACTGAGAGGGTTGTGAATGGAGAATTGTAAATAATCCGTGTGATTAGTAGGGTCTGCTGGCCCTTCACCAGCACTCACCTCTCAAGAGCGGTCATCTGGTCTTCTCCATAAAACTGAACTGTGGGTTGTGGATAATTCCCTGTGACCACCTGCCTGATTGATGGGCAGGCCAGTTTTGTGGTGGGGGCAGGGGACTCTCTCCTGAGCTGGGGAGTCCCTAAAACTAAAAGTCCCTAAAACTGCTTTGTAAAGGCACCATTTATCAAGTCATTGAAATGAGTCTCCATCTCTTGGTGCCCTGAAATGTCTGTCTCATAGAAACTCTCAGTCCATTGGTGAGGAAGATTCCTCATTTTGCCAAATCCTAAAAGAGTGGACCTATAAATTCATTTCAAGTTTTGTACTATTATTAGTTATGGCTTAAGTGATTTAACATTATTATAAAGAACGACTGATTGGCTAAGTAGATAGAGAATATTCTAAGGGCGATGTAGAGAGCATCTCCTAGGTAGCTCCACCTGACACACAAATACAGCTTTTATCATCATCTCCTCTCCTGAATTTTTTTGCTTTTATCACCTTAAGTAGCATTTACTCACTCTATAGATAACCAAACACCATCATTATCATCTTTGAGCCTTAGATATTAAAAAGGCAAAAATATGGATACTGGGGATATTTAAAGAAGTATGGTTTGTTCAGAGAAAATTATTTGAAATATAAATTTCCTTCTAAAATCTATATTTATAAACATCTATAATCATATTTTTAGCTAATTTCATCCAGGCGCAACTGTACTCACTCATTATTACCATTTGGCACTCTGAAGGTTGGTGGGTTTATTGTATTTCTATCAATAATTACTATTCACGTGTGTATTCATTGTGAAATTCATTCTAATGGGATTCACTAGTTTATATAGGATGCTCTCAACTCTTCAGGCAAGAACTTAGCAGTCATTTCATTTCCTACTTTTAAAAATGAAATTCATATGCAGTTAATAACGCGTTTAGTACAGTATCTGAAAGAGATGATAAATTTTGCGGTGACTTCCTTCAAAAAATAGGAAGTCACTTTTAAAGAATGGGTTAATGCGTGGTCAGAAATAAAATACTTATCCAGCTTTAAATTCTATTCAAAACCCACAAAGCCTGGAGCTTCAACATGAAATAATGGTTTTATTGCTTTGCTTAAATTATTTTTCCCTTTTCTCCAATAATTTTTTTTTTAATTCACTGATTTATAGAAAACAACTCCAGATCTGTAAGCCTGAGGAGGTAATTTTAGAATGAGCTGAAGAGAAAATTTGAATTACTCATTTTCTTTTTCACTTGTTTTCATTCTTTGGGAGACAAACGCAGTGCAGGGACATTCGGGATCATCTAGTCCTATTTGCTGTAGAGGTGAGAAAACCTGTGCCCAGAGAGACAAAGCCAATCACCCAAAATATACCAGATACTTAGCAAAGTCGAGTGGATAATCAGGTCTTCGAGTCTAGTGGACGGAGGGCCTGCATGCCAGCCAGGGGCCCCATCTTTTCCCAGATGTCATATAACTTATTCTTATGCTTCTTTAATTTGAAAACAAACAACCCTGCTGGGCTTTTCTCTCTATGTAAATGCAAATTTAAAAAGGCACATTTCTCTGTTAATAAAAGACCTTCATTTGTCTTTAAAATCTCTGAGTTAGAAAATTTAGCAAATAGTCAGAACTTGCGTTTGGCATGCTTGTGGCTCCCTGGCTAGGTTGCTGATCCCTTCCCAGTGACGCTTATTCTCACACTCTCTGCAATCTAAAGACAATCGCTCAGAAGCACGACATAAGGTGTATCCCTCTCAAGGGCATGTGGGATTCTGAAGATGTAGTCTCTTGAAGGAATGCCTTATAGTGATGGAATGTCAGATAGTCATGTGTATAATTTTAGATGAAGAATCTGCCTGTAGCTTTTTCCATCAGACCACATCTATTTACGCATGTGTTTATTTATATCCCATCTTACTTCCAAAGGGATGTGTGCCCATACAACACCCCACAGGAGGCCAGGTTTCTGCCCAAGTTTAGGCAAGCCTTCTGCAATATTTAGAGACTCTAAGTGCATCATTAATTCTGAGACATCTAGATATTTTTAATCATTAAGTACTACCAAGAGCTGCAGGACAGTCCCTAAGGTATAAATACAGAGAAAAAGATGAATAAGTTATGAAAATCACAAGCAAAAAAAAAAAATAGAGTTTAAAAAAAACTACAAAGAAAACAAGAAAAGTGGCTAAGTATCCAAATAACCATATTTTTTAAAAAATGAAGTTTCGCTTATACTAAAATCAATTCAAAGCCACGTCTTCAAAGTCTAATAAGCTCCTTTATACTAATAAGTATCAACATTTTGTCTCTCTTAGCAAAATGTTAATGCAATGCAAATGGTATTTCTCAATCTTAAATAAATGTACTCCACTTGACTATAAATTAATAGAAATAGATCCAATTATAAGACTTTAAAATATTCCCCTTTTAAAAAAAACAACTGCTAAATTATATAAATATTAAAATCTAGAAAGAAAACAGAATACATTATTGGGTCAATAACTTGCCATAAACGTCTCAAATTAATTATTAACTTCCTACAATCAACTAATTTATTTTGATCTACTAAAACATAAAGGATTCCACATAATTTATTGTTAATTACATCAATTTCATCTGTAATGCTGTATATTTTCCATTGAGCTTTCATTAGAGCTATTTATATGTGTACTGTTATAAACATAGTATGTATTAGGTTTCTTCTAGAACTGCAGTCATCAAGGAGAAAAGAGTAATCAGAAGTGAAGTAGAGTAAGAATGGTGTCATTCAACAGAGTGCTAGAAATGGCAATCGGAAATAGTTGTTTGGAAATTAGTTCGCCTTCCCTCTGGCCAGTGTTTTCTCACACAGAGTCATGGGTCCTAGTGTTCTCACGAATTGCCTGCAACAGGGCATCTCGAACTTTAATATGCGTAGCAAATGCCCTGAGTATCTTGCTAGAATGAAGTTTCTGAATCTATAGGTCTGGGATGGGACTCTTGAGTCTGGATTTTTAACACCATCTCAGATGATGCCAACCACTGATTTGCAATCACAACTTGTATAGCAGTGCTGCAGGGTGATAGGTCTCAAATGTGGTCCCCTGTCCACCTGCTACAGATTCATTAGATGGCTTATTTTGTTTTTTAAATGCAGAATTCTAGAGATGACCCCAGATCCAGTGACTCTAAGTTCCAAGGGTAGGGCAGAGTTTTCAGCAAGCCCTACACATGGCAGTCTCTGCCCAGCAGAGTTTGAGGAACGCCGCTCCATGGGAAATTCGCAGGTGTGTGCGTCTAACCCTAAATGTACGACATGAGAGTCAAGGGCAACTTTCTGCAAAGTAATTAGATGAGTACAAGGCTACTAAAAAGAGAACTGGTGCAAACAATTACTGCCCGGAAAAAGTGATTCCAGATCATTAACTTTCTGAGATATCTGTCATCTTGTCTCTCTGTGATACTCTTACTCCTAGACCAGGAGCCCTCAGACTTCAGCATTCATCAGAAACAACTAGGGGTCTCAGTAAAACCCACCCATTGATTACGTAGGTCTGGGTTGGGGTTCCAAAAATTTGTGTTTCTAAGTTCCCAACTGATGCTGATGCTGTTGGTCTGGGGACATACTTTGTCCTGCATGACAGCATGATCTTGACAGTTCACAAAACCTAGGATGTCCATGTCCTGTTGGATTTATTTATTCAACCCAAGTATCACTTGAAGACGAGTACACTTATTCAACACAAACTGCCCACAAGTTGAGACAGTCCATGGGGCTAAAGAAAGAATCATAAAATAGAATCTCTGCGTTCTGGGATTCTGCTGTCCAAGGAGACAGGTCAAACTAACATATGACACCATTCTATGATACTTCAAGGAAGCACACAGCAAAGTGTTAAAAATGAATGACCTATACCCACTCTAGGAGTTCCGAGAATTCAGTGTGGCCTGAATTAGCTTGAATTGTTTTAATTAACAATATGGTACTGAAGTGTTCCTGTTTGCGGTGATAGCAAATTGAAAGAACATTAGTTCAATCTTTGCTGACTTTTTGTCCCTTTCTACGGAGGCAATTATATCTCTTACAAATAATGACTGCTTTGTTCCTTTCTTTCCAATTCTTGCAATTTTAACTCATTTTGTTTTATTTTCTATTTCCAATGTAATTTTAAAAAATATGTAACATATCACATGGATCTAAAACAGGCCTGCTGTAGTGCATGACCTTGAGTATGCCCTTTCATATCCCATTCACAGGAGGTTTTAGGGGATGCTTCCCTCTAGGATCTCATGCACTTAGAATCTGATATGAAGGGCACTGAAATTATGCAATGCACAGCATTTTAAAATATATATATATAGATTTACATCTATCATGTCTTTTATGTTTATGTTTAAAGATGCACTGGGAAAAGTCTTATGGCCACTTTGTCCCCAAGACATCTGGTTCTCACTTTCAACCCCACAAGACTAACCCCTGCCTTTTGCATTTTTCTGGAATTTTTATATGTCTATTAAAGCAGATATGAATATATAATGTTATTTTAGACCTTTTTAATAAAATGTTTTCATAAACTACACATTTCTTGTACCTTGATTTTTTTTGTTAACCTAAAACATATATATATATATCTACATATATATATTTTAGAGATTTTTCATATAATACTCAGCTATTTAATTCTTTCAAACTTTCTACTCTATAGATTCACCACTGCACAGATCATCATAATTTATATCAAATGTTAATAGTTATTATTGTCATCATTAGTGATTAGATTTCTTTACCTATCTGGATACCCTCTACTGCATATTTCAATATGACCCTAATGCTAATCTAACCTTCAAATAAACAAAACAGATATATGAAGCTGTCTAGAAACAATCTTTAAAACTGGCATTCATGAATTGCTAACTAGCTGAGTTTTGATTTAGTATAATGACTTAATTTTTCTGCACCAAAAAATAAATTCTTCAATCTAAAAAAATAAATAACTAAATAAGTGCATTTTCATGTTACTCATAGTAATATGTCCTTATTCACTATTGATAATGGTTGTTTGTCCATCTCTTTTTCTTGATCAATTTCACCAAGAATTTACCAGTTTTAGTAGTATCTAAAAGGAACCAAACTTTGGCATTGGTGATCGTCTCTGGGGTCTGTTTATTTTCTATTTTATTAATTACTTCTTTCACTTTTTCTTTTTTTCCCATTGTTCACCTTTCAAGTTTTGTTTGCTGTCATTTTTCTAATTTCTTAAAGTGAGTGTTTAGCTCATTGATTTTGTACATTCCTTTTTTCCTGATGTATCTAAATATCTATATAATATTTCTAACATACTCTAATATATCTTTATACTCTCTATATATTATTCACAATTAAAAAAACCCCAAATCCATAATCCTGTCTTTAGCCATATCCACAAGTTTTGAACTAATCAGATTATTTTAAAATTATATTCTATCAAAATGTTTTCCAAATTTAATTTTGATTTCTTCTTGGAGCCATGGATTATTTAGAAATATATGATGTATGTTCCAAAGGTTTGGGAATTGTTTTGTTTTCTGATTTCTAGCTTAACTCATCTATCTTCAAGAAGCATGTTTTGTATTATTTTAATCCTTAGAAATAATTTGAAACTTGGTTTACAGAGAATACAGTCTATTTTTGTAAGAGTTTTGTGCATATTGGAAATAACATGTGTTTTGCAGACATTGGAGATAATATTCTAGATACATCTGTTGGGTCTGCTTTGCCAATATCTTTTATGTCTTTATGGCTCATCTTTGTCGTCTGCGTGTTTTATCAGTTACTCTGAAAGGTGTGCTATCATCTACTGTGATGTGAATTTTTCTCCATATTTTTGTTCTTTATTTTGCATGTATATTTTGAAGCAATACTGCTTGATGAATTCAAATTAGTAACTATTACATCTTCCTGGTGAATTGAACTTTTATCATTTTGAAATGCCCCTCTTTAGTGCTATGTCCTGCCTTAAAGTCTGCTTGGCCTGATATTAATCTAACTACAAGACCTTTTGATTATAGTGTTTCCGTGATAGGTCTTTTCCCATCACTTTACCTTAACCTTTGTATAATCTTATATAATCTTCATGTAATCTTTAGGTGAATCTCTTGTAAACAGCATAGAATTGGTGTGTGTGCGTCTGCATGCACGAGCTTTAATTCAGCCTGACAATTTTTGGTCTTTTAATTGGAGTCCTTTTATACTTAATAACTAACATATTTGTGTTTAGATTTGCCATCTTGCTATTCACTTGTTATTTCTAAGTTCTTTTTTTCTCTGAGATTAAGTTTTTTAGATTGTTCTGTTACTCTCTCCCCCATTAGCTTTTTAATTGTACTATCTATTTTTATTATTTTAATGATTGTCAGAGACACTGTAATATGCATTCTTGACTTATTAATACCTAATATAAATTGGCACTTTTACGTCAGTCAAGATACTCACAAAGACTTTACAACTCTTACTCAATTTAACCCTCACCCAAACTATGTTTTTGCTGTTTGTTTTGATTCTAAATTCATTTTTCATTCCAGAAGTTTTAAAAAAATTTTATGTAGTTAATCCTTACTTCATTTACCCAAATCTTTACCTTTTTCTCTTCACTCTTCCTGCATCTCTAAACCAACATTTTGGAAATCTTTCCTTCTGCCAGAAGGACACTTTTTTTTATTTCCTTTAGTGAAAATTTAAGGATGATGAACTGGATTAGGTTTGTTTGTATAACTATTAAATAACTATTATTTCACCTTCATCTTAAAAGGATTTCTTTGCGGGATATATAATTCTGGATCTGGAGTTACTTTCTTTCAGAACTTCAAACATGTTGTTTTCTTGATTCTATTGTTTTCTTCTGGAAGCCAGGTATTTATTTTATCATTGTTCACTTGAAAATAATCTGTATTTTTTCCCCCTCTGGTTGCTTTTACGGTTTCTCATCTCAGTGGTTTCAGCTGTGTTATCATGATGTTATAAAGCACTACCTAAAAATTACATATTTATCATGCTGTTGCTCATATACAACAACAGTATTATTTCTTTTATTGGCAGCTCGATTTCTTTTTCCCTTTTCAGAAAATTATTAGAAAGAAGAAAAAATTATTTCTTCAGATATTGCTTCTGTCCCGTTCTTTTCTCTACCGTGTTTAGTTCTGGACATTTTCTTCAAGTGTATCTCGCAATTTTTTTAATCCTCACACTTTTTATACATATAACAGTTCATGTGGACTTCAAGGGCATTATGCTGAGTGAAAAATGTCAATCTCAAAAGGTCATATATCACGTTTCCATTTATGTAACATTCTCAAAATGGCAAAATTATATAGATGGAGAGCAAATTAGTGTTTGCTAGGGGTTGAGGAAGGTGGAGATGGGTGGGAGGGCATGACTATAAAAGCACAGCACAAGGAGATCTTTGCGGTGATGGCACAGTCTGTATTTTGATTGCAGTGGTGGTTATACAAACTACACTTTTTATAAAATGACATAGAACTACACATAGACATTGTACCCAGTCAACCTCCTGGTTTTGCTATTACACTATAATTATGTGAGATGTAACCATGGAGGGAAACTGGACGATGCTACAGGGACCTCTCTGTACCATCTCTGCGACTTCCTGTGAATCTATAATTATTTAACAATGAAAAGTTTGTTAATTAAATCAAAAGCCAAGATAATTTTTACCGCTAATGACTGCACCACAACCCAAATCTGGTATTATATAATTAACATACTGAATAAACAGCTTTTATTTATGCAAACACCAAATAATAATGGGAAAATATTCCTTTCAGAATAACATCAGAAAGATAAACTATGTAAGATCAGTATAACAAAAATGACAATATCTGTATGAAGAAAACTTTTAAAGGATGGAAAAATTATGAACATGTCCATCAACAAGATCCAATATCACAGAGATGTTTTGTCTTCTTTCAATATGTACATATAAGATTATTCCCCCGAAATTACAACAGAGTTTTGGCAGAGATTAGTTAACGTTGTCCTAAAGTTCATGGGGAAAAAGCAGAAATACAAAAAACTGGAATAATGAAGACTAATAAAAAATCATAGGACAATGAAGAGGGGTCGTTCTAAGAGTTATTAGAACATATTACAAAGCCTCAATAAGTAAAGCAGTTGGTTACTGCCATGTGTATAAACAGAAAAAAAAATTATAGAACAGAAAGGAAAATCTAAAAATTGGGTTAAACTTATACAACATTGTATATTTTTTTAAAAAGTCATCTCAAATCAGTAGAGAAGGGAGTTCTGCATATGGGGATGGTGGGTTCGGATATTCAATTCTTCTAATGAAGAGGACAATAAAAACTGGGGAAAAATCTTAAAAGTCAGACAGAAGTTATCAAAGATCTAACAACACAATGAAAAATTACGATGCCAAGATATGAGATAACAAGGAAACACTGGAGGTGAGCTGGGATATGGAGTGATTTTACAGCTAGAAGCATCTTCGGGTAAGCAGACTATGTGTCCAAGAGGCTGAGAAGCAGAATGGCAGACACCGTAGGGCTGGGAGGATGGGGTTCATGGGAAAAGCACGATCAAAGACATGGGCATGGTTGTCATCGTAAGGGAGGTAGTTTTCTTCGGTGACTTTGTTCACCGTTCTTTCCTAATCCACCAAATCAAGCCCCTTTCAGTGACCCCCACCACTGACATCACCTGATAGGTGCCAGCACACTTACACACTCCATTCCTACACATGAATTATTGGTGCACCTCATTTCGGTCATCGTTATACTTTGGAAGCAGACGCAAATGCTGAATGCTGATAATTTCAAGGCTAATAATAAAATTCCCAAGACCTAGCACTTGAGCATTACATAAAAATTGAATGATAGTAAGAAGTTTTAGAGCCCAGTCACATACTCCATCTGTATGACTGCAACCACAATTAAACACTGAAAATTCCAACACTGAAAGAGGAAAATGAAGAAAAAAGGAATGAAATGGGGGAGGGAGGAAGAGAAGGAAAGAGCAGAAATCAGAAATAGAGAGGAAGGTTGTTGAATGATGCTTCTCCAGGACAGCAGAGTTCAGGCCACACACACCCTCTCCCTCCCCCCCCCTCACCCCCTCCCCACCGCGAATAACAGAGTATAATCTGCAAAAATGCTGAGTCACCATGCTGGACATCTGAAACTAATATAATATTATAAATCAACTATATGTCAATAAAAATGAAATAAAATCCATTAAACTAGAAAAAAGTGTGCTCCTTTTTATAGTATTCCATGGAATAAATGGGCCAGTATTTTTTGTTAACCATTCAGCTATTGAAGGGCATTTTAGTTGTTTCCAGTTTTTGGTTATTTCAAAGGGAGCTGCTGTGAAGATCCACGTACAGGTTTCTGTGTGAACAAAGGTGTTCATTTCTCTGGGATCAATGCCCAGGGGTGTGATGGGTGGGTCGTATGCTAAATATACGTTTAATTTGGGAAAAGATTCCAAAACTGTTTTCCAGCATGGTTGGATCAGTTAGAGGGTAAGGGTAGAAAACATCCCTTTACCCTCCCCAGTTTATAATATAATTGTCTGCGATATTTCCTCTATGTCGTACATTGAGAGGCACCTCAGACCATCATAATTTTCACTTCACCTGTCAAATATGACTTTGAAAACACAACAGGAGAAGGAAAGACTATTGTATTTAACGATGTTTTTACTTACTGAGTGCTTCCTTTCTTCCTCATGTTCCAAGGTCCCTTCTTTCATCATTTCTTTTCTATTGAGAGAACTTCCTTTGAGTGTAGGTATGACACATTCTCTTAGTTTTCTTCATTCAGGAAAAGATGTTTTTCTTTGTCTTAGCTTTCAGAAGTTTAAATATGATGTATCCTGTTTGGGTTGATTGGTCTTTGGCCAAATTTGGGAAATTTCCAGCCATTATTTCTTTGAGTATTTTTTCAGTCCACCTTCTTCCTCTTCTGGTGTCCAGTGAGGCAAATATTAAACCTTTTGTCAGAATTCTGCATGTCCCAGAGGCTCAGCTCATTATGTCTTTCAGCCTATTTTCTCTCTGTTGTTCAGACCGGCTCATTTCTGTTGTTCTATCTTCAAGTTTACTGACTCTCTTTCCTCTGTTCTCGCCAATTTGTTGCTGAGTCTACCCATTGAATCTTTTCTTTGTTACTGTATTTCTCAGGTCTAAAATCTGTTTCTTCTGGTTCAACGTTAGGACGGTATATTTTTTCATTTTGTTTCAAGTGTGCTTCATTGCAGTAGTTTTCTGTTGGCCGTTCTTTTTCAGATAATTCTACCATCTGTGTCCTTTTGTTCACATGGTGATTTTCCTGGTTCTTGATGTGACTGATTTGGAGGTTGAATTTTGGGACACTCTGGGTGTAGTGTTATGAGGCTATGGATCTTACTTAAATATTCTGTTAGCAGCAATCCCACACCACTGGGAGAAGGGTGGGTCTGGCTTGTTACTTCTAAGGTGAAGGCGGAGTCTCAGTTCCTGGCTTGGCCAGGGTGAAGGGGTACTTGTTACTGCTGGAGCTGGGGGGGCAGTCAGGCTGACAAGCAGACGTGCCCTATTACTGTCCCAAGTGTGGCTTCAAGGATATCATGGGAGGGGAAGCCTGTGTACACTGGGAAGTGGTAGGACTCCTGACTCCCTTGGTTGGGGTCAGGGGGCACAGGGAAAGACAAATAATTCTGTTTGCCCTTGTGATGGTTTGTTTCATATGTCAACCTGACTGGGCTCCAGGATGCCCAGGTACCTGGAGAAACATGATTTCTGAGTGTGTCTGTGATGGTGTTTCTCGAAGGGATTAGCATTTGAATTGGTGGGTTGAAGAAACCAGATCTGCTTCCCAATGTGAGTGGGCCTCATCCAAACCGTTGAGGCAGGAATAAAACAAAAGTGTAGTAGAAGGTTAAATTAGTTCTCTCTGTTTGAGCTGAGACATCCATCTATTCCTACCCTGGACATCAGAGCTCCTGATTCTCAGGGCTTTGGACCTACACCATCAGTTTCCTAGGTGGCAGGTAGTGGGATGTCTCAGCCTCCATAATTGAGTGAGTGAATTCCTCATAATACATCTGCTTCTATATATCTCTGTATATTGCCTATTGGTTCTGCTTCTCTGGAGAACCTTGGCCACTACATCCCTCTTCTTTCATTTCCTGTCACTCATTGGTTGCAGATGATACCACTGCATGGCACTTCCTTGTGTGTCCTGGTGGCCTCACCTGCCTCTTGAGCACGTGGGTGCTAGAGCATCAGCTGACTCCCATTGAGGCTGGCACAGGGACCAGGTGCAGAAGCCCAAGCATCCCTGAAGGTTGAGGTACCAGGAGGTATTGAGAGGTTAAGTGATACTATAGTGCAGGCGTCCAGGGCAAGGCTGGAGGCAGGTGGGCACATAAACTGGACCTGTTGTGACCCCAGATGTAGATGGCCTGGAATTCCAAATTAGAGAATGTGCTTCCTAATATATTTGCAAATGAACAGTCTCAGAAATATTCTAAGCATGAAAGGAACATGATTTTCAAGACCAGTTCTAGAGAAATATCTAATAATTGTGAGACAGATATTTAAAGAATAAAATGTTGGAAGAAAAACATTATTTTCAGATGAATTAGAGGAAACTACAACAGTTGGGATACAAAGTGATTAGGTCTAAACTACAATGCTGAATCCATTCTTTTTTATTTCAAGGTTTCATTCTTAAGTTGTTTTCAGTATTTAAGCAATTGTGTTTGTTTCAGTACAAGTACCTATGTACCTATAAGATGCTTACTGTCTTTTACTAATTACAAGCACCTGAGGTTCATCTGAATTCTATTAGCACTTTAAAGTATTTCTTTTATTTTTACATAAGCCCCAATGTTTATTAAACTCTACAGCTCCTGGCTAATACAGTTAGAAAATGAGATGTATGTAATTAAGTTGATTTTTACATCGCTGTCAAATCTAGGAACAAGCACTCGGAACACAAGAGGGAAAGAATCTGTACAATAATTTAAAGGCACCATAAATGCTGCACTCAGCTTATCCAAGTGTGCAGCTTTTGTCCTGCCCTTGGTTCATTGATAAAAATTTGGGGAACGATATTCATAATCTCACTGGAAACTGCTTTGTTTGTTGTAGCTCCAAGAGTGATCCATTCATATATTTTACATCCCAGGACTTGAGTTGGACAAATCAAATAGAACTGAAAATAATTTGGTAGGAGAGAGCTGCGACTATTTAAAAGCATGGCTATTTAAACCCTTTCCATTCTTTCATTCCAGATGAACGTAATCATGCTTTATTTATGTGGCAGAATTGATTAGCAGTCTGTTAAATGTACATTTACAGTATTCCTTTAATTCCGAAAATAATAACCATCTCTTCACGCCAGATAAATCTAATTTCCTCCAATTTTCTCAACTTACAAATGATAATAAAATTATCCATTTTTTTCCAAAAAATAAAATTGATTATAAGACATGTAAATGTTTATCTCAAAGTAACATTTTTTTCATAGCCTCTACAACGTTTCCACTTTCAATCAATAGGAATGCCATACCACTCACTCCTAGCCTTGCTTACCTTATGCTATGGAAATTATCATTATTATCATGATTGTTATTATTCAACTTCTCCACCAGTGTTGTTTTTGGACCCAGGGAGAAATATGTTCTTTCAGCACTTAAATTCCTACATTCAAGTGAATATCCACTAGACTTCAGCAAAGATTTTCATCAAATGAACATTTGTTCCATCCAGGCTTCCAAGTGAATTTAACATTTTAATACTACTTCGAATTTATTTTTAATCACTTCTTTCATTTTATAATACTATTTAAAAATGATAGTTCATATCATTTTTGAAACTACCCAAACTTTGCACACATTGGCTGCCACAATCGCTGCTAAAGAAGGACCTTGAAGTAATTTTTGTTTGTTTTTAATCTAAACAACAGGGGACAAGGGTGACATCAACTAGGAGTAAAAGCATCCTCTTCACTCTTCACACCTCCTCTTTCCCGGGGACATGGCATCGTGTCAGGAATAGGCTTCCATATTTTTTCTAAGACTCTCGCTCCAGAACAAAAATTTTCTCTGACACTCTGTTTGCTGCAAGGATAAATTCAGATTTCTTACTCTGACGTTCAAGAACCTGGCAAGCCCATCATGCAGAATTCCACTTTGCCCCAAAGTGAATTTCCTGATCCAGCCCCTGTGATCTAGCCATGACAGACTGGACAACTTGGCATATACTGATCCCCCTGCCTGAGATTCTTTTCCCTAAATATGTCAGTCCTACTCACCTGTCTTAGTCCATTCTGGCTGCTATTACAGAATACCACAGCTTGGAAGTGTCTAAACAACAGAGATTGATTTCTCCCAGGTCTGGAGCCTGGAAGTCCAAGGTCAAGGCAGAGGCAGCTTCAGCGTCTGGTTAGAACTGGCTTCCTGGTTCATAGACGACATCTTCTCACTGTGGCCTCACCTGGAGGAAGGGGTGAGGGAGCTCTCTGTGGTCTCTTTTATAAGGACACTGATCCCATCGTGGCAGGTTGACTCTCATGACCTCATTACCTCCCAAAGGCCCCACCTCCTGACACTATCACCTTGCGGGACAGGGTTTCAACATGAACTGGGGGGACACAGACACTCAGCCCATAGCACCCTCTCCTGAGCCTTGTCTGTGGGGTGGCGGACACACTTTTCACAGGAGAAGGGTTTGCTCTGGGACAACATGTGGACATCTGACTCCCTTGACTTGATTAGAGTTTGGAAAGTTATTCAGAGCAGTAGAGGACATTATCCTTTTAGGAAGACATTTGAGTTTGCTGCAGTTTTTTAGCCATCTGGCCCCAAACCCTTCCAGTCCACTCTCAGTGGTGTCTGTGGGAGATGCTCCCGGTGCATCCTTAGGCCTCTGCTCCCGTGTCTTCCCAAAGCAGCTGCGGCTCCAGCCCGGCTCCCCGGGGAAGCATTGGGATGTTAGAGCCCCTGGGGATAGCCTCAAATGCTGGGAAATGGTAGGTGGGGTCTGGAGCACAAGCATCCCAGTATCATTGCCCGAGGCGGGTGGTCCAGAGGTGTGTTCCTCAGTGTCTCCCAGAGACACCCCAGAACTGAGCGTGGTCGTCCACAGAAGTGGTCCACTCCACAAGGACCGCTGCTCCGTGTCCTCCCTTCCTTGTCTCTATTCCCTGCTCCCTTGATGGCGCTTGCTTTTGCTCCCCCCCATATAAACTATTGGCCCTCAAGTCTTCGTATGAGTCTGCCTCTTGTGAAACCCAACCTAAAATAGTCTCGAAGGTATGTAGAACCTCACCTTTACAAAGAGATACACTTGTAGACACCTACACGTCCTGTGTTCCCTAATTACTGTGAACCATCAATTCCGTGCACTAATGATCCGTGTGTCTCTGTCCAATGGTCTCTGATGGAAAGAGGAAGAACAGGAAACAGGTTGCCCGAAGACCTGGGTACTAATGCCTGCTAACCCCATTCATCAGCCTCATGATATCAATGAGTCAAATGCTCTCTCTGGACTGTGGCTTCCACATCTATAAACGTGAGAATGACTGCTGTGATTCCTTTCCAGAGCTGCTGGAAAGTAATAATGAAATTGAGGTCACTCTCAAAATAGACAATGTGACTATTACCAGCAACCTGCAGGAAACAGCAAGCCTGGGGCAAGCCAAGGACTCTCCAAAGCCTTACTTCTTACCATGACACTGGACACCCATTTCCTCAGTAGGAAGGATGTTTTATGAAATATTTGCTTTGGGCTTCTTTGATTTTTATCTTCAGTGATAATGCCCATTTTCATATACACCTTGCTGAACAAAACTATATGGAAATTCAGTATTTGGGGTGAATTTCCCTTTTACATAGCCAAACCTGACATCTCTGAAATTTTCATCTGTTATCTGAAGTCACCTCAACTAACATCGAACAGATGTAAATTTGGTAAAACGAACTTGTCTATCCCAAATATCACACATTTCACATAGTTCTCTCTCTGAAGCTGCATTTCCCAGAAGATTCAGGAGACACTAAAGAACATTCAGATACACACTACTGTATATAAAATAAACAAACAACAAGGACATACTGTACAGCACAGGGAACTAGAGTCAATATCTTGTAATAACCTATAATGGAAAAGAATCTGAAAAACAATATATATATATATCTGCAACACTGCTGTACACCTGAAACTAACACAACTTTGTAAATCAACTATTCTTGAATAAACAAAGAAAAGAAAAGAGAAAAAGAAGAACATTCAGAAACGAAAGGCCACTGTCAGATGAGGATACGAAATGAATGTTCCCATGAGCTCACATCCCCCCAATGATCTTCAGCATCTTCATTTCCTTTATCAGCTCTAGTTCCAGCATGGAAGGGAAAGTGAGGCCTGGCAGAATAAGTAATAAATCACACAGTTATTTATTTTATTGGATATCATCATTCATGGTTAATATAGTCCATACTTGACTTTTCATGTTTTATTTTATTTTTAAATAAAGGAGCCCAGGATTCCCTTTCCGGTAGCATCCATGGAATGCGTTGTGTGCTGTCTCGCTCCTCTTCTGTGTTGGTCGAGGCTACACTTGAATTATTGGGCTGATCACCAGCTGCAGTCGTTGGGGACTCCACTCTTGGCCGAACCCCTAGAACAAAGAGGGTCTCCCTCAGACACTGCTTTCAACTCCTCCCAGGGGGAAAAACCATTTATAAGATTTCTACCAAAATATCTACTAAAGCCATAATATATTACCCATTGGACACTTTCTCCTTCTTTTTGGAGGAGAAACACTCTCCAGTTGAAGAATGGTTTTGGATAACTATTAGCCAGAAAGGAGTCAGAGGAGTTCATATCGGATCTTCATAGCTTTCCCCTAATACCTGATTATGATCTGTTAGTTTTCTGTTCTTTCCTTCCTTTTGCCTTTTATAAATTGAATAAAAGTGTTCACATATTTCAAGAATTCATAGTTTTTATTACTTCAAAGTTCAAGCCAGCCTGTGTGATATGACAGATAACATGTTTACATCTAGCAATGGAGATGTCTGGTTACATAACAGAAATTTGACTAAGAAATATCCATTCTGATATATGATATTGTAACATGGAAGTTGGTTATCAGCCTACTGCTATGATTTTTTTTTTAGCTTTTAATTATGTACTACAAAACCTCTATGACTAGGATACAGTTAGCAAGAATCAAGGTCAGAAAACTAATGGTATCTCTTGTGTACAAATATAACATGGTTCTGATTCATAATTCAAGGAACTGACAGAATTTAAAAGATTAACATTTAAATTAAATGCCAATCCACTGATGTCTCATAGCTATTTGATATCATACAGTCAATAACCTTCACTGGTGCTAATTTTTCTCACGTCTATTAATCCCAGTTTTATGGGATTGCTGTGGACAATAAATAAGATAAATTATATGAAACATTTAGTACAAAATCTGCCATCCTGTAAGTCCTCAAATCCTTGCTGGGTTCACTTTTAAGGCTATCAATGCAGTGTTAAGTTTGTTCTTTTCATTCAAATTTGTATTTATTTATTATTTATGTTTTAAGCTTTATTGAAGTGTAATCAATAGTCCATTAACTGCACATATTTTAAGTGTGAAATCATTATCACAGTCAAGATAATGCCCATATCTTGCTCCCCCAAGATTTCTTTGTGCACATTTGTAATGCATCCTACACATCTTTCCTTGCACCCCCTGCTCACCCATCTTCAGATAACAACTAATCCGATTTCTGCCACTTTAGATTAGCTTGCATTTTCTATGTGTACAGAAACAGAGTTATATATCATCTACTCTATTTTTTCGTTTCACTTCTTTCACTCAGTATAATTATCTTGAAATTCATCTATTTTGTTGCATGTATCAATGATTCATTTCTTTTCCTTTCTGAGTAGGATTCCTCTTTATGGATATGCAATTTACTTATGTATTAATCTACTCATGGGCATTTGGGTTGTTTACAATTTGGCTATCACAAATAAAGCTGCTATGAACAATCCTAAATCTAAATGTGAGAGCGAAAAAAATAAAAATTCTAAGAGAAAACATGTTTTCTTTGGTTTGGCAAATATTTCATAATTATGAAATAAAAAGAAAGCACTATGAAAGAAAACGAATCATTGAAGTATACTTACCAAAATTAAAACCTCTCCAGATGACATTGTTAAGAAAATGCAAAGGTAAGCTACACACTAGAAGAAAATATGTGTGAAATATATGTCCAAGAAAAAATTTGTTTCTAAAATATATAAAGAACTCTTGCAACTCAATAACCACAGGATAACATAATTTGAAATAAAAAGGAAAGATTTGAACAGACCCTTTGCTAAAGATGATATATGGATGACTAATTAACACATGAAAAAATGTTCAATGTATTTCTCCATTATGGAAATACAAAAAAAGAAGAAAAACGCCAAAAAAACCCACCTCTACATGCCCACTTGAATGACTAAGGTCAAAGAGTGACCACACCACCTGTGCATGAAGATGTGAGCAATCAGATCTCCCCTCTGCTACCGGTGGGCATGTAAAAGGGTGCATCTTACATCTGCTTTGGAAAATAGTTGGCAGTTTCTTAGAAGTTAAACATAAATCTACCATATGACCAAGCCATTCCATTCCTAGGCATTTACCCGAGAGAAATGAAAGCATATGTCTACAGGAAGACTCCTAGCTTTAAGTTAAAAGAAAACAAACCAAACTTGATGTATAGAAACCACTATCTGAAAGAGTGATTAAAGCTTTGCAACATCGACCAGTCCCTCAAAGGTCATTTAAAATTATGTAAGGAGAGAACAACACCAGCTCCTCTTCATTATCATCGCTTATTTCCTAAAATGTGGTAGAAATCAAGGGCATTAGAAATTACTGTGTAAAGGGAAGAAGTGACACAGAAACACAGAGGGAAAAAAAACAAACTTCTTAAAGTCAGTCTTAAATACATAAATGCTTTGTCAAGTAGTCCTGCATGATTTTCAAAGATAAACAGTCTCTAATGTGGTGTATGCTTTAAGACTTTGCATAAGGTGTGTTAATTCAAGTTAACAATGGATATTACATAAAATGTACAAATGTAGCAAATCCTTTCACTTACTTTCAGTCATTCACGTACTATATTAAGCTGTATAATTCACATCCCAATTGGCAGCTACAAAATAAATCCTTCCAGAAATATGAAAGCTTTGTCTAATAATTCTCCCCATATGTTTCTGGCAAATAAATAATTGAGGCTTAAGAGAAATGCTATCTCTGCTCTTGTTTCAGAAGAACAAAGGCCTAGCATCTTTTCTAGTTTTAAAAAAATTCTTCGAATCATAGATCAAGTCACATATTTGAAGGAAGCCAATATGAATATTTCCTTTTCATCTTTGTGTGCTTAAAAAGTAGTTCAAACGATTTCCACACATCTGCAACTTAGATGGAGATATATCACGTCCCCAAAAGATGTAATTCTAACACTCTCATGCTTTAAAGATTCTCCAAAGGACTGTCAACCAACTGTTTGGCCTAAATCATCTGGCTAATCAGCTGGTGACATCAGCTTGAGTCAAGGGAAAGAGAAGTAAAAAATGAGACTTTGCTGTTTAGTAACAAGTAGAGTAGAAATGACACCCCCATTATGTTCCCAGTCATTTCTTTAAAAAGCTCACTTAAGCAATCAGAGATGTAGACAAAAAAATCTTAAGCGTAGTTTCTCTTCATTAACAAAAAAAAAATGTCCGGACATATGACATGAAATCTCAGGTAAACAGGGTAAAAGTAGTAAGGCAGGTAAATCTCTTTTTGCCATAAATTTTTTTACCCTTTGCAAGCACAACCTGTTTGCATCAAGCCACACAATTTTATATTAAACTGTCCTCCCGAGTGAAAACCAATAAAACAAAACAAAACTCAAACACGCATTTACCTGAGTTTTAGTTCTCCTGTTATAAAAAAGAAAAATAAGTGTGCATTAAACACACATAGGCATATTAAGAAGAATTTTTTTCACCTACAAAGAATATGTGCTTGAATCACAGGGGCAAGCCCAACAAGCGTTATAAGCATTTGTTCTATTTCTTTACAAGAGGGACAAACCTCTGTTTTCTCTCCAGATACTTCCCTGAGCACTGTTTGTCAGCATTCAGTAGTTCTTGTTTGGCAGTAATAATCTTTCTAAGTTTGACAGATTTATGTAATTTCAAATTGTTTTCAAGGCTCACTTTCAATTCATGTTTTAAATTGCAGTATATGAGGCATGTAAAACACTTGTTTCAATGAGAACATGATGCTTGCACTTAGTATTTACACAATATGAAATAAATCATGTCAGAATTAATAAGGTCTAATTCTATTAATGTCAGAAAAGATTAACGTAAGTTCTCTCTTCTAAGCAGACTTACTCGATACTCTTTGAATTATCCTTGACAGTGTTAAAATTAGACTAAGCCTACAAATAAAATAAGCCAGCAAATAAATTGAAGTAATAAATTAAGACATTGTGTAAACAAAGGTATCTGTGCTAGAAGAAGCCGATTTGATTGAAAACCCTTAGTAGATTTGTCATCAGCAACACACTTTATTTGTATCTCTCCTGATGGTTCTAGTTTCCTCTGAATTGAGTTTGTCTATATTGTGTTTGTTGTGAAATGTGAGTTTCTTACCAGGGATGTAAAAATGTTAATTATAATTAAGAGAGGTCATATCAAAGCAAGAGAGCATTATTTTATGATGTGACAAAAGATGTTTTGCTTGTCAGTTTGATTAGCTTGATCAGTCAGTGGTAGCTAAAATTTGTATCTAAACCTCGTGAGTTCATACAGTTAGAGAAAATGTGAATGAGTTGTTTAATCTGATTATCTCTTTTATTTCTACATTTGTTTCCATTTGTTCCCTTGTGCAAGTTAATACTCATGAGGATGTGTTTTTCCAAGAAGTGGGAAAAATGTCTTTAATTTAACCTTTCACTGAAATTCTATCCAGCCACGAAAAGGCATTGCTTTCAATAAAAAATGTTTTTATTTTAAAATAAGGTTAGCATTCCAACTGGCAGTAAATGATATTATTCCTGTATTTTATTAAGAGAAATATAGATCAGATTAGGGAGGCTGGAAAAGAAAGAGAAGAAGAGGTAAAAGTTACCTGAAATAATGAAGAAAAATGTAGGAACAACATACATCACCATGTTCTTAATGGGTACCAAGGATATTATAGGTACGTTCATATTGCTTGCGATATGTTTGTATTACTAAGGATACATACTATTTAAAATTTAGTGTATATGATGTTTATTTAAGTTCTCTAAAGAATTTTGTGTAAAACTCATTATAATCCAAAGAACAGAACTAAATCAACTCAAGAAAATTTTGCCCTGATGATGAAACATAAATAAGTCATGTTTTTATTTTCTCCCAAAGAACATGGTTTGGAGACCAAGGGTTAACATTTACAAGGCTTCAAACATTCAATTGAAATGAATAAAATGGGAAATATGTAGATTATCATTACAAGGTGCACCCACTGGGAGAGGCAAACTGGAGATTCTGTGCAGGGGGTTTCCTGGGCCCTGCCGCATGCCCCTCTAGCTTGGCTGGTCTTCATGTCTCTTTGTAATAAACCGTAACTGTGGGTACTACAGCTTTCAATGTGAGTTCTAGCAAATTACCAAATCTGACAGTGGTCTTGGGGATCCAGAACTCGCAACTGGTGTCAGAAGTGAGGATGGTCTCGGAGACCCCCTAACTGCAGAAATACACCAATCACATATGGAGTATTCTTGCCCAAAATACATTAAACTTGAACCTATTTATGAGAAACAACTAGACAAATCCAGAACGTGGAATGGTTAAAAAAAAACATGAACTCTTATGTATGTCAATAATCTGACATCAGATAAACCAAAAAAGTGGAAAGAACGCTTCCAGTATAAAGCATTATAACTTTCAGAGGAAGAGAGAAAATGTTTCTCCTTACCATGGAATAAAAGTCTTTTAGTTTGGACATTTTAGGCCAAAGTAAGTTTTGTGCCCAACACTGAACCACTAAGATGTAACAAGGGTTTGCTGTGTTTTGCCTGGTATAAGCCTGGGATTGGGAACCAGGTGTGGCAGAGCTGATGAGCTTGCTCTGGTCTGCTAAGCCTATTCAGACACTACCCCTCAAACTGAGGATGGAGTGGTATTTCCTTATCATGTATGTCATATCGGGGAAAAAAGTAAGTAACAACAGTGTCCAATACACACACATAACTTGTCCAGATTTGGGGTTCAAGCTACCCAAACAATAAAGGTCCACCTTCTTCTGGGACTCATGTTGGATTACAAGCATGGAGACCTGTACAAGATTTGGATTCCAACCACAGAGACCTAATTTTTAAAACATATTTTTGTTTTTAATTAAAAATAAATTTTATTTTATATTGGAGTATAGTTGATTTACAATGCTGTGTTAGTTTTAGGTGTACAGTTAAGTGATTCAGTTATACATATACACATATCTATTCATTTTCAGATTCTTTTCACATATAGGTTATTACAGAGTTTTGAGTAGAGTTCCCTGTGCTATACAGTAGGCCCTTGTTGATTATCTATTTTTATATACAGTTAGTGTGTATATGTTAATCACAAACTTGTAATTTCTCCCTCACCCCTACCTTTTTCCTTTAACAACCATAAGTTTGTTTTCTAAGTCTGTGAGTCTGTTTGTTTTGTAAATAAGTTCATTTCTATCTTTTTGTTAGATTCCACCTATAAGTGATATCATATGATATTTGTCTTTCTCTGACTTAATTTCACTTAGTATGATAATCTCTAGGTCCATCCATGTTGCTGCAAATGGCATTATTTCATTCTTTTTTATGGTTGAGTAATAATATTCCATTGTATATATGTACCACATCTTCTTTATCCTTTCCTCTGTTTTAGGTTGCTTCCATGTCTTGGCTATTGCAACATAAACCAAATACCCTTGAGAGAAGAATGACAAATAGTAGCTATTTGAAAATCACTAATTAGCACGGCTTGGAATATCACTTTCTTTTCTTTTTTTTTCTTAGCATCCTTTATTGGAGTATAATTGCTTTACAATGGTGTGTTAGTTTCTGCTTTATAACAAAGTGAATCAGCTATACATATAAGTATATCCCCATATCTCTTCCCTCTTGTGTCTCCCTCCCTCCCACCCTCCCTATCCCACCACTCTAGGTGGTCACAAACCACCGAGCTGATATCCGTGTGCTATGCGGCTGCTTCCCACTAGCTATCTATTTTACATTTGGTAGTGTATATATGTCCATGCCACTCTCTCACTTTGTCCCAGCTTATCCTTCTCCCTCCCTGTGTCCTCAAGTCCATTCTCTAGTAGGTCTGCATCTTTATTCCCATCCTGCCCCTAGGTTCTTCATAACCATTTTTTTTTTAGATTCCATATATATGTGTTAGCATACGGTATTTGTTTTTCTCTTTCTGACTTACTTCACTCTGTATGACAGACTCTAGGTCCATCCACCTCACTACAAATAACTCAATTTCGTTTCTTTGTATGGCTGAGTAATATTCCATTGTATACATGTGGAATATCACTTTCTTATATTCTACAAGTACTCTTATCTAAGACACCATTAATATTGATGAAAAATATCTGTAGCTACCAATACCATACTTCATCATGAAGGATGCACCCCCATCCAACTGTATTTTTTCCCCTAACATGGATAGGTGAGAGCAAGATTCAGATGGCCCTGGAATTTAAAATCCTATGATTCTAAAAACAATAGAGGAAAATATAAGTGATTCAAGAGAGTAGAACTTTAAAAAAATAAGTACAAGTTAATAAATTAGATGTCTCTAATAAGTTACATTGGACCTAGAAATTAAAAGCACATTTGAAACAAAAATAACATTAAAAACAAAAGTAAAATTGGGAAATAAAGAAATGCTCAATTAAAAAAAACCCAGGAATGTCTCAATGTAAATGAGCCAACTACATGATGAAACAACAACCATAGAAGAATCTGCAGATGATTAGCAAATGAATATAAAGTTTTAAATTACATGGAATCTAGGACTATAGCTAGGAATGTTGTGGTTGCCACATAGGGTGAGTTGCTGAAATCAGAAATGATGGATTTGTTGCCAGCACAAACAAATTCAATAGCTTTAAAAAATCTATGATATTCACTTAATAACATAAAATTAAAATAAAATGGCCATTATTTAGAAACATTTTGTAAGAAAAGAAATCCTAATCAGTCATAGCAGTTTGGGTGATTATGTCTCTGATTAGTCTAGAAGAAAATACACATATGAAACTGGCTTTATTTTTAATTATAGAAAATAGGCTTATTTTTCTTCATCATGATAAAGAAAAAACTTGCAATGATCAGCCTTAAAATAGTGTCTGAAATTCAAATATGAGGACTAAGCACACAGACTAAAATCATAAAAGTGACTCATTTTCTTTTATTGGGGGATTATACATCTCTATAAATCCTCAAAATACAAGTAAATACCAATTTGAAATAGTTCATAGCTACAAAATGGAAAACTGGTTATAAAATAGAATGAAACAGATATGTGGCATTTCCATGGGAACACTTGGGGAATCTGATGAATAATGTGAGCAAAATCCATTCTGGAAAAGGTTTCCTAACCTGATTATCTCTGTAAACATAAAACATTGACTTCTGCATCTGACAAACCCTCGTATCGATGGATTAACTGCACAAAGGACTGTCAAACATTTCCCTGCTAACATGACACAAGATACAAAATATGAAAGATGTTTCGATCATTATGGGAAAGGATCAATTTTACTTTTAACCTGCTCAATCCTCTCACTCAAGTTCAATAACAATTTACCCTTTAAATGCTACTTAATTTATTTTCTGGCAAATGACTCTAGGCAAAATTGAATTCAGTAAGGACCCATTTTCCCTTCTTAACCTTCATCCTTTCAAAGATGCTATAGCACAAATCACTGTAGTGTTTTCAACTTTATTTTTAGTGTAATTTATCTAAAGAGGACTACTAGAAAATTAAACAAAAAATTAGTATCATCTGTTTGTTCAAACCACATCAGGCATCTGCTTAAGAGAGAAGAGTGAAGTGATCATGTGAACAATCACTAAATGAATCAATTAAAATTATATTTGAAGATGTTGGGAAGCATCCAAAAGCAAAGAGAAACAGGGAGAGTTGAAACTCGGAAAATGAAATTGGAAGAACTATAAGTTGTGACTTATCAGGTCCACGGCTCAATCAATCTCCATAGCTAAGACAGATAAAACTGCAAAACCCCGAAAAAGGTAGGAAGCACCACAGCCTCACTAGTTAAAGGTGCCAGACTGGAAAGGTGCCAGCATTCATGACTGGAAATGAAGTTGGAAAATGTAAGGGAAAATCCAGGCTGAGAACCAAGGGAGTCAAACAATCTATGATTAATACGCACGGAAGATTGAGAGGAAAGGTTGCCTCCACCAAATAAAAAACAGGAAAGTAAAAGTAAGGGGAAATCATGACACATGAAAGATGCCATGGGAGTTTAGAATAAGGGAATAAATTTGATGCTCTGAATTGAGGGTGGGATGGTAAAAGCAGGAAAATTTCTCTGAATTAGTACAAAAATAAAGAGAAGAAAAATGGCTTTAAAATATTTGTATATAATAAAATGAGTATCAAGCAGTTATGTTCAAAGCCCTACTTATATCTGTGTGTGTGTGTGTGTATGTGTGTGTAAAATGATGGAGACAAATATATTAAGAAAATAGTACAAGAAAAATTGTTAGAATGGAAGAACTCAAAATCTCCATATTGAAACTGCCCTATACCCCAAAAAATGAATGCAATGATCTAAATAAAGCCATGTTTTGTGAAATCTGAAAATACTAAGGATGAAGAAAAAACTATAATAGCTTACAGAAATAAAAAGCAAGTTTCCTACGGAGACAGAGAAATCAAAACAAATTTATATTGATATTTCTCCACCTCAACATACATTGAAAGAGAAATTAAAATTGATTCCTCTCAGGCCTCCCAAACACTGGAAGCCAGGAATAAAATAGAACGTGCCCTTCCAGCTCTGAAAGAAAATAAGTTTCCTCCTAGAAGTTATGCTCATCAGATCTATCCAGTGAGGAGAGAATAGACATCTCCAGAAAGGCAGTGACTGGAAGTGCTCACCCCCTAGGGGACCCTTCCGTCAAAGTTGTTTAGGTCTTCACTCTTGGACATCCTTACTCAGTTCTCCATAATAATCTCCACAATATATTGCTTCTCAACAAGACTCTGTCTCCCTTCCCCCCACCCCATCCCACGCCACCTTTCTCTCTGTGGATGCCCCAGCAAAGTCCTCCTTTTCCCCACAGAATACCCTCAAATTCATCCCTCACATAGCACCTCACTTCTTTCTGAAATATATTCATTTCACTAGATGACCTCAAAGATTTCAGCAGCTTCCCATGGCACTTATGATACAGTTACATTATGTTAGCATAGCCATAAAGTGCTGGTCCTGTAGCTGGAATCTTTAGAAGGGGAACCAATTTCTCTAAAACCACTCGAATCAGTTATGCCATAGTTCCAACATGATGGCCTGTTATTATTTTCTGGATCACACGAAGCCTTCTCTTTTTGCAGGATCTTATCCCATGTTCTTCACTCTGCTTGATTGATTCTTCTCCCAACTCTCATCCTAATTCTTACTCATTCAAACTTTCTATCTCCCACTGTACTGGACTTTTGACTAATGAAGGTGACCATGTTCATTTTTGACACCAACATACAGTGTCAAAATACAGATAAAATTCACCATCATAATAGCTAATGAGAGATTTAAGTTAAATTGACCAAGTATATGGTCATTCTAACGTTATAGAGTCTGTAATAAAAGTATTATATTCCAACTCCCAATGCAGTGCAGATTAATAATGACAGTATTCTCTTTTTTTTTTTTCATTTTTAGGAAATGGTGGCAATGGTAGCATGGCACAGAGGAAACAGAAATAATCCACAAGATCTTACTGTGCATAGTAGTATGAAGATAAACTTTCAATTTTCATTGTAATGATGAAAATATTTTTACACTCTTTATTGAAGAAATTTCAAACCTACAGACTAATTGCAAAAGTTGTTCAACGAACACCCATGTATTCTTCGTTTAGATTCACCCGTTAATTCCTCTCTCTCTCCTAAGGTACGTGTATATAGTTGTCATCCTTCCCCTCCTCCTCCTGCCCCTTCATGACATCATTCTCATTATTATTATGGTCCGCTCATAAAGAGTAAGTTGCAGACATCCCAATCCTTCAGCCCTAAAGACTTTCTCATCTATATCCTAAGAACAAAGACGTCACCTTACACACCTACTATACGATTATCAAATTCAGAAAATGTACCATGATACAACACCGGTATGCGTTATAGACTATATTCATAGTTCACTAATTGTTCTGTTAAAGTTCTTTTTCAGCATTTGTTTTTCAAGTCAACACACAATCTGGTGTCCATCGTTTCACTTAGATACCATGTCTTCTTCTGGAACAACTCGTCAGTCTTTGTAATTTATGACATTTAGGTTTTTGAGGAATGTTTTCAAACTGTCCCTTCATTTGCGGATTTCTAACAGCTTCCTTATGTGAGACTCAGGGGTCTATGTCGTTGGTTTGTTGGCAGAGATGCTCCCTGAGCTGTGCAACACCCTCAGCTCACCACACTGGGAGACACGTATCTGTCCCACTAGTGGATATGAACTGTAGTCACGGGGCTACGGTGGCATCTGTCAGCTTTCTCTGTTGCAAAGTTACGTTTTCCCATCGTCATGAATAAGCTACCTTTGGGGACATACCTCGAGGCTGTTCAAATATCTTGATCCCAGCAAACTTTTACGAAATGGTCTTAGCATTCATTGATGGCTCCTGCCTGGATCAATTATTACTGTCGCAGTTGCAAACTGGTGATTTTAGTACCTCCATCATTCTGTCTGCATTTATTAGTTGGGATTGCACCGTAAATAAGGCTTTCCCTCTCCTACCTCCACTTTTTAAAGCTAATTTAATCATGTTCACTGAAATTAGCTTTATAAATGTTGAGCTATGGCTACAATAGCACAGTAGATATATGTCTGGTGTCTAGTGTATCATGTGGACCCCTGGATGGAAAACTCAACCTGAATTTAGTCCTGATTTTATTGATAACATGCAGGGCTATTAGGAAAATCACTTCACATCTCTAAGTTTTAGTATTTGTATCTGTCCAATGAGGGTTTTGACTACTTAATATGAATGTTTTCTTTCAGTTTTGATAGTTTATAACTCTTAAAATATTTCATTCAGTGTCTGTGTGGCCCTAAAATTTTTTAAGACAGGAAATTCCCCCTTCTCAGTCTTAATGACAGCTGGCTTGATTAATTGCAATTGGCCAAAAACTGGCAAAGAATTCCTAACTCCATTAACTTATTTTGGTTCTCATTAAACTTTTAAATTCACTTACTTTCCCTTGACCTTGTCTATTTCAAGCTTATTCTCATCAGTGGTTTTTCTTTGGCAACCATATTTGGAAAACGCACAGACTGAACACCAGTGTGGGAGGAATTATACAGCTAAAATACATTCCATGAAATGATCACGGGTATTTCAGTTTGCTTCAGGATTAATTATAGTCCTGCAGTTCCCACACCAAGGCAGTCTGTGGGTTAGAAGGCTGGGCTAAGAGAGCTGTCATCCCAATAATGACATTCAAGGGGAGTGATTTACTAAAACAAAATCTGCACCAATTTCAACCTACACTTTGGAAAAGCCATATAAGCATTTTTAAAAAATGGTTATAGATGTGTTCCTAGCAAAATCTGCCCTATAAATTCTAAAACTATGAGAAAATCTGATGGCTGACAAAATGTATAACTCTATGAAACACTTAGAAATGATAATTTTAACATCATTACTAATACTTAACAAGAATCTAGAGTGCAGAATGAAAAATCATCCTGGGCATGATACAAAGAATGTAAAGTAGCTAAGCATATATTAAAGGTTTAACATTTCCATTCCATAAACATTAATATATTTGCTTGCTCCTCTTGACATTGTTCAGAGAATAAATTACATATATAGAAAACAATTTGTTACTTTCATGCCTGTCATTTTTAAACTGTAAATTTTAAATTGAAAAGTATTAAGGAAGGTTTAGAATTCCACTGTGATTTTTTTAGAAACAAAATATTCGAAAAAATACATGATAAATCGTCACTCTACTTATATCTATCATCTATGTTTGATATGTATATGCATATCTGTGCATAAATTTATATCTATAAATATATGAGCATAATAGATCATTTTTACTGAGCACTTCTTTGGAAAGAGGTGCTAATCACTTCACATGAATTATGACTTTATATAAATTGTGTCATTTAGATTTCTTAATAACCCTATGAGATAACTACTACCACTGTCCCATTTTGCAGTCATAGAAATCAAGTCAAAAGCAATTAAGTCAATTGCCTATAGCCAGACTATTAATAAATGGTAGAACTCATTAGGGAAACAGACAGCTAAGTACTAAGTCTTTTATTCTTAAAATTTATTTAAACAAATAATTTATATATGAATGCATTTCTCTCTTTTTCTTCAAGTCGTGCTTATATTATAATATAAATCCTATAATATATAATGTCTCTAATATAATATATACCTATATTATATATGTAATTTGCATCTGCTTTAATATTTACATATACATGAGTATGTATTTTATGCTACCGAAAAGCGCTGTGAACAAATACATTTCCCATCTGTTTTTTCTTTTTTTTTTTAGCTGTACGCGGGCCTCTCACTGTTGTGGCCTCTCCCATTGTGGAGCACAGGCTCCGGACGCGCAGGCTCAGCGGCCATGGCTCTCGGGCCCAGCCGCTCCGCGGCATGTGGGATCTTCCGGGACCAGGGCACGAACCCGTATCCTCTGCATCGGCAGGCGGACTCTCAACCACTGCGCCACCAGGGAAGCCCTGTTTTTCTTTCTTTTTTTTTTTTTTTAACATCTTTATTACAGTATAATTGCTTTACAGTGTTGTGTTAGTTTCTGCTTTATAACAAAGTGAATCAGCTATATGTATACATATATACCCATATCCCCTCCCTCGTAGGCCTCCCTCCCACCCTCCCCATCCCACCCCTCTAGGTGGTCACAAAGCACTGAGCTGATCTTCCTGTGCTATGCGGCTGCTTCCAACTAGCTATCTATTTTACATTTGGTAGTGTATATAGGTCAATGCTACTCTCTCACTTCGTCCCAGCTTACCCTTCCCCCTCCCCATGTCCTCAAGTCCATTTTCTATGTCTGTGTCTTTATTCCTGTTCTGCCCCTAGGTTCTTCAGAACCGTTTTTTTTTTTCCACATATATGTTTTAGCATATGGTGTTTTTTTTCTCTTTCTGACTTATTCACCCTGTATGACAGATTCTAGGTCCATCCACCTCACTACAAATAACTCAATTTCACTTCTTTTTATGCCTGAGTAACATTCCATTGTATATATGTGCTACATCTTCTTTATCCATTCATCTGTTGATGGACATTTAAATTGGTTCCATGTCCTGGCTATTGTAAATAGAGCTGCAATGAACATTGTGGTCCATGTCTCTTTTTGAATTATGGTTTGTTCAGGGTATATGCCCAGTAGTGGGATTGCTGGGTCATACAGTAGTTCTATTTCTAGTTTTTTAAGGAACCTCCATACTGTTCTCCATAGTGGCTGTATCAATTTACATTCCCACCAACAGTGCAAGAGGGTTCCCTTTTCTCCACACCCTCTTCAGCAATTATTGTTTGTAGAGTTTTTGATGATGGCCATTCTGACTGGTGTGAAGGGATACCTCATTGTAGTTTTGATTTGCATTTCTCTAATTATTAGTGATGTTGAGCATTCTTTCATGTGTTTGTTGGCAATCTGTATATCTTCTTTGGAGAAATGTCTATTTAGGTCTTCTGCCCATTTGGGGATTGAGTTGTTTATTTTTTAGATATTGAGCTGCATGAGCTGCTTGCATATTTTGGAGGTTAATCTTTTGTCAGTTGCTTTGTTTGCAAATATTTTCTCCCATTCTGAGGGTTGTCTTTTTGTCTTGTTTACAGTTTCCTTTGCTGTGCAAAAGCTTTGAAGTTTCATTAGGTCCCATTTGTTTATTTTTGTTTTTATTTCCATTTCTGTAGGAGGTGGGACAAAAAGGATCTTGCTGTGATTTATGTCATAGAGTGTTCTGCCTATGTTTTCCTCTAAGAGTTTGATGGTGTCTAGCCTTACATTTAGGTCTTTAATCCATTTTGAGTTTATTTTTGTGTATGGTGTTAGGGAGTGTTCTAATTTCCTTCTTTTACATGTAGCTGTCCAGTATTCCCAGCATCACTTGTTGAAAAGGCTGTCTTTTCTCCATTGTATATTCTTGCATCCTTTATCAAAAATAAGGTGACCATATATGTGTGGGTTTATCTTTGGGCTTTCTATCCTGTTCCATTGATCTATATTTCTGTTTTTGTGCCAGTACCATACTGTCATATAGCTTTGCAGTATAGTCTGAAGTCTGGGAGCCTGATTCCTCCAGCTCCGTTTTTCTTTCTCAAGATTGCTTTGGCTCTGTGGGATCTTTTGTGTTTCCATACAAATTGTGAAATTGTTTGTTCTAGTTCTGTGAAAAATGCCAGTGGTAGTTTGATAGGGATTGCATTGAATCTGTAGATAGCTTTGGGTAGTATAGTCATTTTCACAAGATTGATTCTTCCAATCCAAGAGCATGGTATATCTCTCCATCTGTTTGTATCATCTTTAATTTCTTTCATCAGTGTTTTACAATTTTTTGCATACAAGTCTTTTGTCTCCTTAGGTAGGTTTATTTCTAGATATTTTATTCTTTTTGTTGCAGTGGTAAATGGGAGTGTTTTCTTAATTTCACTTTCAGATCTTTTATCATTAGTGTATAGGAATGCAAGAGATTTCTGTGCATTAATTTTGTATCCTGCTACTTTACCAAATTCATTGATTAGCTCTACTAGTTTTCTGGTAGCATCTTTAGGATTGTATCTTTAGGATGTATAGTATCATGTCATCTGCAAACAGTGACAGTTTTAATTCTTCTTTTCCAATTGGGATTCCTTTTATTTCTTTTTCTTCTCTAATTGCTGTGGCTAAAACTTCCAAAATTATGTTGAATAATAGCGGTGATATTGGGCAACCTTGTCTTATTCCTGATCTTAGAGGAAGTGTTTTCAGTTTTTCACCATTGAGAACGATGTTGCCTGTGGGTTTATCATATATGGCCTTTAATATATTGAGGTAAGTTGCCTCTATGCCTACTTTCTGGAGAGTTTTTATCATAAAAGGGTGTTGAATTTTATCGAAAGTTTTTTCTGCATCTATTGAGATGATCATATGGTTTTTCTCCTTCAATTTTTTAATATGGTTTATCACACTGATTGACTTGTGTATATTGAAGAATGTTTGCTTTCCTGTGATAAACCCCACTTGAACATGGTGTATGATCCTTTTAATGTACTGTTGGATTCCGTTTGCTAGTATTTTGTTGAGGAATTTTGCATCTATGTTCATCAGAGATATTCGTCTGTAGTTTCCTTTTTTTGTGACATCTTTGTCTGCTTTTGGTATCAGGGTGATGGTGGCCTCGTGGAATGAGTTTGGGAGTGTTCCTCCCTCTGCTATATTTTGGAAGAGTTTGAGAAGGATAGGTGTTAGCTCTTCTCTAAATGTTTGATCGAATTCACCTGTGAAGCCATTTGGTCCTGGGCTTTTGTTTGTTGGAAGATTTCTAATCACAGTTTCAATTTCAGTGCTTGAGATCGGTCTGTTTATATACTCTATTTCTTCCTGGTTCAGTCTTGGAAGGTTGTGCTTTTCTAAGAATTTGTTCATTTGTTCCAGGTTGTCCATTTTATTAGCATATAGTTGCTTGTAGTAATCTCTCATAATCCTTTGTATTTCTGCCAGGTCAGTGGTTACTTTTCCTTTTTCATTTCTAATTCTCTTGATTTGATTCTTCTCCCTTTTTTCCTTTATGAGTCTGACAAATGGTTTATCAATTTTGTTTATCTTCTCAAAGAACCAGCTTTTAGTTTCATTGACCTTTGCTATTGTTTCTTTCATTTGTTTTTCATTTATTTCTGATCCGATTTTATGATTTCTTTCCTTCAGATAAATTTGGGGTTTTTTTGTTCTTCTTTCTTTAGTTGCTTTAGGTGTAAGGTTAGGTTGTTTATTTGAGATGTTTCTTGTTTCTTGAGGTAGGATTGTATTGCTATAAACTTCCCTCTTAGGGCTTCCCTGGTGGCGCAGTGGTTGAGAGTCCGCCTGCCAATGCAGGGGACACGGGTTCGTGCCCCGGTCCGGGAAGATCCCATATGCCACGGAGCAGCTGGGCCTGTGAGCCATGGCCATTGAGCCTGCGCGTCTGGAGTCTGTGCTCCACAGCGGGAGAGGCCACAACAGTGAGAGGCCTGTGTACCGCAAAAAAAAAAAAAAGAAAAACTCTTCCTTCTTAGAACTGCTTTTGCTGCATCCCGTAGGTTTTGGGTCATCGTATTTTCATTTTGATTTGTTTCTAGGTACTTTTCTGATTTCCTCTTTGATTTCTTCAGTGATCTCTTGGTTATTTAGTAGTGCATTGTTTAGCCTCCGTGTTTGTTCCTTTTACAGATTTTTTCCTGTAATTGATATCTAGTCTTATAGTGTTGTGGTCAGAAAAGATACTTGATATGATTTCAATTTTATTAACTTTACCAAGGCTTGATTTGTGACCCAAGATATGATCTATCCTGGAGAATGTTCCAGGAACACTTGAGAAGAAATTGTATTCTGTTGTTTTTGATGGAATGTCCTATAAATATCAATTAAGTCCATCTTGCTTAATGTGTCATTTAAAGCTTGTGTTTCCTTATTTATTTTCCTTTTGGATGATCTGTCCATTGGCAAAAGTGGGGTGTTAAAGTTCCCTACTATGATTGTGTTCCTGTTGATTTCCCCTTTTATGGCTGTTAGTATTTGCCTTATGTACTGAGGTGCTCCTATGTTGGGTGCATAAATACTTACAATTGTTATATCTTCTTCTTAGATTGATCCCTTGATCATTATGTGGTGTCCTTCTTTGTCTCTTGTAAGTCTTTATTTTAATGCCTATTTTGTCTGATATGAGAATTGCTACTCCAGCTTTCTTTTGATTTCCATTTGTGTGGAATATCTTTTTTCCATCCCCTCACTTTCAGTCTGTATGTGTCCCTAGGTCTGAAGTGGGTCTCTTGTAGACAGCGCATATACAGGTCTTGTTTTTGTAGCCATTCATCCAGTCTATCTCTTTTGGTTGGAACAGTTAATCCATTTACATTTAAGGTAATTATCGATATGTATGTTCCTATTACCATTGCTTAATTGTTTTGGGTTTATTATTGTAGGACTTTTCCTCCTCTTGTGTTTCCTGCCTAGAGAAGTTCCTTTAGCATTTGCTGTAACATGGTTTTTTGGTGCTGAATTCTCTTAGGTTTGCTTGTCTGTAAAGGTTTTAGTTTCTCTGTTGAATCTGAATGAGATTCTTGCTGGCTAGAGTAATCTTGGTTGTACGTTTTTCCCTTTCATCACTTTGAATATGTCCTGCCACTCCCTTCTGGCTTGCAGAGTTTCTTCTGAAAGATCAGCTGTTAACCTTATGGGAATTTCCTTGTATGTTTTGTTGCTTTTCCCTTGCTGCTTTTTATTTTTGGTACACGGGCCTCTCACTGTTGTGGCCTCTCCCGTTGTGGAGCACAGGCTCCGAACGCGCAGGCTCAGCGGCCATGGCTCACGGGCCCAGCCGCTCCGTGGCATGTGGGATCCTCCCAGACTGGGGCACGAACCTGTGTCCCCTGCATCGGCAGGTGGACCCTCAACCACTGTGCCACCAGGGAAGCCCCTCCCTTGCTGCTTTTAATACTTTTTCTTTGTATTTAATTTTTGATAATTTGATTAATATGTGTCTTGGCATGTTTCTCTTTGGATTTATCATCTATGGAACTCTCTGTGTTTCCTGGACTTGATTAACTCTTTCTTTTCCCATATTACGGATTTCAACTACAATCTCTTCAGATATTTTTTCAGTCTTTCTTTTTCTCTTCTTCTTCTGGGACCCCTATAATTCTAATGTTGGTGTGTTTAATGTTGTCTCAGAGGTCTCTAAGACTGTCCTCAATTCTTTTCATTCCTTTTTCTTTATTCTGCTCTGCAGTAGTTATTTCCACTATTTTATCTTCTAGGTCACTTATCCGTTCTTCTGCCTTGGTTATTCTGCTATTGATTCCTTCTAGAGAATTTAAAATTTCATTTATTGTGTTGTTGATCATTGTTTGTTTGCTCTTTAGTTCTTCTAGGTCCTTGTTAAACGTTTCTTATATTTTCTCCATTCTATTTCCAAGATCTTGGATCATATTTACTATCATTATTCTGAATTATTTTTCAGGCAGACTGCCTATTTCCTCTTCATTTGTTTGGTCTGGTGGGTGTTTACCTTGCTCCTTTATCTGCTGTGTGTTTCTCTGTTTTGTCATTTTGCTTAACTTATTGTGTTTGGGGTCTCCTTTTAGCAGGCTGCAGGTTCATAGTTCCCGTTTTTTTCTGTGTCTTCCCCCAGTGGCTAAGGTTGGTTCAGTGTATTGTGTAGGCTTCCTGGTGATGGGACAAATGCCTGTGTTCCAGTGGATGAGGCTGGATCTTGTCTTTCTGGTGGGCAGGACTGCATCTGGTCATGTGTTTTGGGGTACCTGTGACCTTATTATGATTTTAGGCAGCCTCTCTGGTAATGGGTGAGGTTGTGTTCCTGTCTTGCTAGTTTTTTGACATGGAGCATCCAGCACTGGAGCTTGCTGGCCGTTGGGTGGAGCTGGGTCTTAGCTTTTTTTTTTAAACATCTTTATTGAAGTATAATTACTTTACAATGGTGTGTTAGTTTCTGCTTTATAACAAAGTGAATCAGCTATACATATAGATATATCCCCATATCTCCTCCTTCTTGCCTCTCCCTCTCACCCTACTTATCCCACTCCTTTAGGTGGTCACAAAGCACTGAGCTAGTCTCCCTGTGGGTCTTAGCTTTGAGACGGAGATCTCTGGGAGAGCTCACACCAACTATTATTTGGGGCCAGGAAGTCTCTGGTGGTCCAATGTCCTGAACTCAGTTCTCCCACCTCAGAGGCTCAGGCCTGACACCAGGCTGGAGCGCCAAGACCCTCTCAGCCACAAGGCTCAGAAGAAAAGGGAGGAAAAAAATATTAAAATAAAAATCCTCATAATAATAAAAAAAGAGGAGCACAACCAAACCAATAAACAATTCACCAATAATAAGAAGCACTAAAAGCTATACTAAGATAAACATAAAATCAGAAACAAGTCAGTCACAGACAGCAAACCCCAAGACTACTGTTGCTCCCAAAGTCTACCGCCTCAATTTTGGGAAGATTTCTTGTCTATTCAGGTACTCCACAGATTCAGGGTACATCAAGTTGATTGTGGGGATTTAATCTGCTACTCCTGAGGCTGCATGGAGAAATTTCCCTTTCTCTTCTTTGTTCACACAGCTCCTGGGGTTCAGCTTTGGTTTTAGTCCCACCTCTGTGTGTAGGTCACCCTCAGGCCTCTATTCCGCCCAGACAGGATGGGGTTAAAGCAGCAGTTGCTTAGGGAGCTCTGGCTCATTCAGACCAGGGGGAGGGAGGGGTACTGTAGTTATAATTGGAATGTGGGGTGAGCCTGCGGCGGCAGAGGCCGGCATGACATTGCAACAGCCTGAGGCGCACCATGTGTTGTCCCGAGGAATTTGTCCCTGAATCACGGGACCCTGACGGTGGTCGGCTGCACAGGCTCCTGGGGCGGGGGGCAGCATGTGGATAGTGACCTGTGCTTGCACACAGGATTCTTAGTGGCTGCAGCAGCAGCGTTAGAGTTTCATGCCTGTCTCTGGTGTCCGAGCTGATAGCCGTGGCTCGCGCCCATCTGTGGAGCTCATTTAGGCTGTGCTCTGCCTTCTGTGGGCAGACGGAGAAGGATTCCCCTCTCCTCGCGCACCCCGAAACAATGGTCTCTTGCCTCTTTGGCAGGTCCAGACTTTTTTCTGGACCCCCTCCCGGCTAGCTGTGGTGCACTAACCCCCTTCAGGCTGTGTTCACACAGCCAACCCCAGTCCTCTCCCTGGGATCTGACCTCCGAAGCCGAGCCTCAACTCCCAGCCCCCGCCCGCCCCAGTGGGTGAGAAGACAAGCCTCTCGGGCTGGTGAGTGCTGGTCGGCATTGATCCTCTACTTTGGGAAGCTAGTATTCAGCAGGTGTTCTGTAGGAACTGTTCCACATGCAGATGTAATTCTGATGTATTTGTGGAGAGGAAGGTGATCTCCATGTCTTAGTCTTCCACCATCTTGAAGGTTCCCCCTCATCTGTTTTCCAACAGTACCAGGAGCCCTAGACTTCCCTGGTGGTGCAGTGGTTAAGAATCTGCCTGCCAAAGCAGTGGACATGGGTTCGAGCCTTGGTCTGGGAAGATCCCACATGCCACAGAGGAAATAAACCCATGTGCCACAACTACTGAGCCCATTCTCCACAACGAGAAGCCACCTCAATGAGAAGTCTGTGCACCACAGCAAAAAGTAAACCCTGCTCTCTGCAACTAGAGAAAAGCTGAAGTGCAACAACGAAGACCCAACACAGCCATAAATAAATAAATGTTTAAAAAAAAATGAAACAAAAAAAAAACAGTACCAGGAGTCCTGATTGGCTATGTGGGCGGTCCTGGTTACAATTTGATTGGACTGTGTATGTGTTCTCTGGTGAAATATTGTTCTCTTGGCTAATGTTAACCTTTAAACCTTGTTAAGACCCAAGAGTATAGGAATGGAAAGCAAAACACTTACTAGTGGTCTATTACTGTAATAGTGAGGGGGCTGCTCTCACCTCTTTCTCACTGTTCCCTATGGCGTCCACAACACAATACATTGACTGTGGATTTGAGAGTCAAACAGAATATTTTAGGACCACAACCCCAACTCAAAGTGGGGTTGGCCAAGCCTTCAGCAGTTCGGTCTACCATTCTGTTACCTGTTTTACGATAAGAGGCAGCTGGCAATGCTAGTCAATGTCTTGAGTGTGAGCCCCTGTCTCCTTTCTTTGCTATAAAATGAGGTGTTTATTGTTAGTGATTAACAAGTCTTTCTGAAAGTCCACAAATGGTGATTCTGGCAGAAGTGTTGCAGCAAGTGAAGGAAAATTCATATCAATATTATAAAATAAAGAGTTTCCCTCTACATTATCAACAGTCTAATGTAATCAGCCTGCCATTGGATAAAGGGCTAGTCCTTCCTGGGATGTTGCAGTCCAAGTATGCTCGGAATTGGTCTCTCCTTTAGAACTGGGCTCTCAGCAGGAGCAATAGCCTGTCAACCTTGGTGAATAGAACTGAACACATTTATGACCAATAATTATTTTAGAAATGTGTATGAGTGAATTGCTTCTCTGTTTTGTATGCTTGTCCCCACTTCCCCACTCCCACCACCTCTCTCTCTTTCAGTTGTTGAGGCACAACTCTGGAACCTGTCTAACCTTGTCTTGGCTGAATTAAAGGGCCAGGAACGTTTCCATAACAAGCTAGGAGTTAGTAGAAAAATCAGGGCTCCTGGATTCTCGATCTGGTGATGGTAGCACCAGCTTTTCCTTAGTCCAGCATCCCCCCCAGGAGTTAGGAACTGCTTCAAGGTTAAGAGGTAAAAATTTGGGAAGGAAGAGTTGAGGACAACCAAGGTGGATGACCTCCTCCTCCTTATTTTAGAGCTTTTGTTCACTGGAGGCCTTATTTTTTTGTTTGTTTGTTTGTTTTGGGGTTTTTTTTTTGCGGTACGCGGGCCTCTCACGGTTGTGGCCTCTCCCGTTGCGGAGGACAGGCTCCGGACGCGCAGGCTCAGCGGCCATGGCTCACGGGCCCATCTGCTCCGCGGCATGTGGGATCTTCCTGGACCGGGGCACGAATCCGCGTCCCCTGCAAGGGCAGGCGGACTCTCAACCACTTCGCCACCAAGGAAGCCCTGGAGGCCTTATTTTATATTGCAATTTAAGACACTTGAGAAGCACCTCATCAAACAAGCATGCAAAGATGAAAGCAGTGTGGAGCAAATTGGGGGCAGTTAATTTTTAATTGTACTCTCTCTCTCTGCTCTGACTTTATTTATTGCCAAGTAGCTAGAAGGCTAGAACCCACCAGAGGGGAAATCACCAGTGCTGTGTGGATGGGAATGTCGTTACAGTACATGGTGCAAAAACAGACTACAAGTGAGACTGACATTTTTCAGGACAGCTTGTTTTTTCCTCCTTAATGTCATCGTAACACAGCCCTGTCTCAACAAAGCCAAGGTGCACAGAAATGTACAAAAGCCGCAGCTCTCACAGTCCCCTGGCTCCTACTGAAGGGAAAGTTTTGTGCCAATTACAAGAAAAGCATCAAGGCCCGAATTAAGAAGGAAACATCAGTTAGAAAAACAATCTACTGATCTCTTTAGAGTCAACTGAATGACCAATCTTTATCATTTGGAGACTTAAAAAATAAAAGGAAAATTGGTGCTGTTATGAAAGATTGGATTGGTTTTAAATCATCCACGTACTCAAAGTTTCATTGCTCTTCACTGAAACACGGTAATGTGGCCCTGGAACTGCACCAGTCTGTGACGGCTGATGAAATCCACCAGGCTGGCTGCACTGCTTCTGAAATGATGCCTTGTGAGGTGAGTAAAGCCCAGAGTTTGTCAAAGATGCTATCATACAATTGGGGTGCTGATGTCAAGATGTGGAGTGAGAATTGGGACATACTATTATGGATTGCATAACTTCTTTAACTTTTTTCAGAACTACTGATCAGAGATAAAATTACACACAAAAATAAAATCAAGAGAATGATAGCTATTGTCACTCTAAATCCTGTGAAAATACAGATTTTTAAGGTAAATCTTTTGGGAATACATGCATTCTCAATTACTAATGAAAACGACTACAGTCAGCTCCCAATAACAGAAATAAATCAGAGTGTGAACTTCTTGGGAGATGTGCTGATGAGTTGATAAGTGTTGATGTTTAAATACAACAGTGTTATAAGTTCTTACTGTATTTGTACCGTGTTATACCCTACTTATCAAGTGTAGATCAATTTAGTATCTCTAAGACAAACATCAAATCCTGATAACCATTTATTTCTAATATACAAAATATCTCATTCTGTCTCACCTTGCAGATAAACCTAAATGGAAGTGCCTATATGAAAAGTAGGATTTTTTAATATTTTCGAGTTGTTTTGTTTTTCCCATTTTGCAGTGGTTTTGCTGCTTGGAAGAACTGCCACAAAGGAATGTTTTATCTTAAATTGTACTGACTTGGTTTTACAAAAATCAGTAACATGAGCACTAAGTATTCTAATTGGTGAACACAAGTAACATATACTCCATAAGGGTGTTAAGTTAGTTTTTAGCCCATTTTATGTGTACTCAGATCCCCAGATTGGTGCATTTATCATGATAGCCTTTGAGTGTGTCCTTTGTAACCCTTAGATCCAGGGACAATATAGTACATGTGTTTCTAATTGACTTGCGCTTAGCTCATGGAAGTGTGGTTTTGTGCAGGCAATGTGATGTCCAAGAAACTGTTGGGAGGCACTTTTCTTGGAAAAAGGAAGTAATGTTCTTTTATTTTATAGTTCACCAGCTGACTTCTAAAGATTGGAATTTATTTCTAATGTACGAAATCACAAAGTTCAAGTATGTTCTAAATTTGGCATGGCGTCCTTCCATTTCTGATTAGAATGATGTCATGGTATAAAGCTAAAAGCAAAGAAACAACACCTCAGGACCAAGGAAGCAGATATTGCATTTGCAGGATTTCTTTCTCTTGAAATTCCCTTTGTTGAAGCCAAAATGCTTGTGTATAGACATGGTCAATCCATGATGTCATATTTCCCAGTAATTCTAGAACAGTTAGAGCTCCTTGAGCAAATTTGTTTAATATCTTTAAAATTTGCTTTAATGGTGTCTAAAGATTTTGTTGCTCTGTAGAATCCTTCCGACCTGCAACAAATAGTATGTTTAAATTTTGATAGTTCTATTTTAGAAAGTAAACCATGCATTTCTTTCAGCATTATTGGAGAAAGCAAACAGTGTGGAGTAAACTTCAAGCTTTCAGAGCCTTGGATCTTTCTGCTTTCTTGGCTACGTGATCCTGTACAAAATATTCTGTGCATCAACTTCTTCACGTATAAAATGGATAGTAATGCTCACCTGCAATTATGGCAAAAAGAAGCAAGTGGTATCATGCCTAAAAAACAAGTAATTATGGCTGACATTACTAGCCACTCAACAAATGCCAATTTCCTTCCTACTCACTGCCTCAAACAGGAAACCTCTCTACCATTATTGACAACTAATCCATATAATGAGTTTTGCTAGATAACAAAAAACTGCTTTTAATCACATTTCAGGGAGTGAAATTCCTATGGCAACCGAGATTTATTATCTTCTTGGAGACTTCAAAGAGTTCAGTGGATAGTGAAACTACATTTTGAACTCGAATTTAAACATATTTAATTAAAATTTTCATCATGCCTGGTAGACTTTTTGACCTCCCTACACAGAAGAGAAAGATTGGAGAGCTTCTGGCCACACTCCTCTTTCTCTCACCCTCAGCCTTTCTTTTATCACTGCTCTGTCTTCCTGAGCATCTCATCAGCTCTGACAACATCTATCGGGTCTGTGAGCTGATCCACCGGAGCACCGTTGGGAACAAATGCCATTGTGAGGTTGTTTAGTCCATCACAAAGCTTTTATTTATTTATTTTTTTGGAAACAAAGCGAGATTAAAAATATATGCGTGTGTGCCCATAAGTTAAAATAATTGTTAAAATCCTTCTCTAATGTTTGCATTTTGAAAATACTCATGGTTTACTATTTCACCAAAGCATGTCCATAGTCTATGTGATACTTTGTTATTCCAAAATATAGGATGGGGCAGGTACTCGTAATCTACAAACCCCATGTAACCCATCCTGTATACAAGTTGTTATATCTGTTCCCTCACTTGCTCTCTGATGGAGACCTTGCTGGCACCCACCACCATGAGCATAAACTTTTACAAATTATTTCAGGTTGTTTTTCACTTAAGTGTCTCTGCTCTCCTCTTGGTTCTTGTACACCCATCATCTCCAAATTCATGAGCAGCATTGATTAAAAATATTTTTTGTCTGTAGCTAATAACAGTCAGCTTTACAAATGAGTGTGAAAAATCTAGCCAAGAGAGTTGTCTGTACACACAACCTGGAACAGATGCTGCAAATGTAGCATTCTTTAGAGAGTGCTTTTTCTAGCATGTTTCGAATCATGTTGGTTGGCAAAACCATCATGTGGTACCCACATGGCTGAGAATTATCTCTAACAGTACTGATATGAGTTTGTTGACAGAGCAGAAAAATGGAGAATTACTGAACACTCAGTGAGGAAATTTACAATCTAGGATAAAGTAATTATATAAATAATAATATACAGAAGGGTTCTGGAATTAATGTCTACTTTTTCTTTATTATGGCATTGATCATGGTGCTTGCTATGGACTGAATGTAGTGCCCCCCCCTCCACTTCATGTGTTGAAACCTAATCCTCAGTGTGAAGGTGTTAGGAGGTGGGGCCTCCAGGAGGTGACGAGGTCATGAGGATGGAGCCCCCATGATGGAAATAGTGCCCTTACAAGAGGAATGAGAGACATGAGCTCCCTCCACCAGGTGAGGACACAAGAGGCATCCTTCTGCAGTATAAGTGTGGGTCCTCACCGGACCCTGGATCTGCGGGTACTTTGATCTCAAACTTCCAGCCTCCAGAAGAGTGAGAAATCAATGTCTGTTATTTAACCACCCAGTCTGTGGTATTTTGTTATAGCAGTCAGAACAGACTAAGTCAGTACATGCAGGCAGTAGTATTCAAAAAATAATCACCTTTGTGTTCCAATTTGGATTTCCATATGCATAATTTCTAGGTTACATTTCTGTGCATTCCATATTCCCATAGGCCTTCAGGGCCAATGTTGGGTTACCGTGTTTGTGAATCCTGGTTAGATTTCTGAATTTTTGCTTTCTAAATGTTTACATTCACTTTTAGTCCATTGTGTCACAATGGTAATTTGGAGGAAGAAGTATTAATCAATTTTCTTGGCAAATCAACTCACTTGTTCATTTGCTTCTCCCCTCTTCTCTTAAAGTAGTTCCTCTTTTATTACATCCTCTGACTCAGCTTTCCTGTAGCATTGATGAGGGGAAGGGAGAAAAACTGAAATGGTATTCTCAAGTTTTCATTATGACTTTTCCCAGTTGCCACAGCAGCTACGGAAAGAGAAGAAGTCCCATGCATGATTTAGAGCAGGGTTTCTCCGCCTTGGCACGACTGACACTTTGGGCTGGGTCACTCGTCATTGCCGGGCTGTCCTGGGCACTGCAGGATGTTTGGCAGGCTCCCTGGCCTCCACCCATTAGATTCCTGTGACAACCTCCTCCCTCATCAAGAAAATCAAAACCGTCTCCAGACATTGTCAAATATCATCTCTACAGAGACAAAAATCACCCTCAGTCGAGGACCACTGGTTTAGAGCCAGTACCTTTTAATAAAGAAATTACATTCAGAAGGATATTTCATATGTAGTTACTTGAATAGCTTGGCATTAAATGGTATGCAAAGTAATTTATTAATAGTAACTACAATACAATAATACCTTTCTTATCTTGAGCACCTAGTACGCACAAAACACTGTGTTAAATTCTGCACATGCATAGTCCAATTTTACCCTTAACACGGAATGTCTTCTCGAGGTATATATATATAGACCTGGGCAGGATGTACAAACAAACTGAGAACTTCAACTTCTAATGCCTTAAAGGCTGTAGAAGGTATCCATTAGCATAGCTTAATACATCTTCCTCAAGTTATTCAGCATCAGTTGATCTGTTTTATTTTTTAAAATATTTTCAGCCATTGATTTCTATTAGAACGAGGAGTCATTAAAAGGTACTTACCTCAAATTCCTCCTTTGAAATAAATCCTGTCATTCTATTTTACTTTTCTGTGTTCTCATCAGTGTCGGACAATACATTTAATTGATTTTCCTTTCTGTCTTCTACAGCAATCACATCAAATTGTGTATTTAAATGCATTCTTGCCATTTAAACTGTCACTTTGGGGAGTAAACTGGCAGTGGTGTCTGCCTTTGGCCTATGGGAATTATTAGTAGAATGATATTACTTTGCTACACAGGTTTTCTTCTCCACTGATGAAAATTGATTTTTAGTATGTAGTGCAAGATTTTTCAACAGAGAGAAATGCACAGTGAATACAGTTCCTATGCTATGTCATATGACTAATTTTACACACACGATTTTCACATAGTACAGAAGAGAGATTTTTGTGTTCATTAAAACAATCACATTCATCTATGATAATTTCTCCAGCATATGGTCCTGTTATCAGAAAATCTGTGGGCAGCTTGTCCAGCTGAGGGAGTGGAAATTCATAACTCACTGTCAAGTCACTGATGCACTGGTAGAGGCTGAAATTAAAACTGTGTCTCAAGACAGATTGACATTCAAGGCTAAGGTTCTTCCATCTCCTACAATTGATGATAGAATTTCACCGGATGGGCTCGTCTGAGCAACTTGAAAAATTATTTCATATCCTGAATTCCAATGATTAATACGTATTTTATTCCTCTCATAAATCACAGACTTATGGAAGATAAATGAACATTTTCTATGTCCAGAGTGCATCAATAAAGAATTTTGTATGTTAAAGAAAAAGTGACTCCCAAGTTATAAATGTTAAACTTGCTGCTGAATTCCAAAAGAAAAGTACTAGAACGATCTGCCCTATTGAAGCTGCTGGGCTTCCTTGTGTTGTAATCATTGAGCACAATCAGGACCTATTTCCAATGTGCTCCATTTCTCCTGCTCCTCTGTCCCTGTCTAGAAAGAAAGAAAACATTTGAAGAAACAACAAAAATTGTCAGACATGAGTTTCATGGATCATTTCAATCTACATGTGGCAGCCAGGAGGGCGCCTGGCAGTTTGGGTCTTCACATGATCCAAGAGAGAAGAAAGGGTGCTATGGACATAGTTCAGCTTTGAATTTGACAAACATCAGATAGTGTTGCATCATTTAATAGCAGATGAAGTAACAGCAAATACAGGGCTGGAGAATATGACAAGCAATATTAAACAAGAAAGTTGTTCATCAGAAGAACAGAACTTCATGGGCAACTACAGGGAAGTTTCTAAAAATCCCTGGTTGTACTTCTGAACAAATACAATTTGAAGTGATTGCTGGTCATGAATTCTATATTAAATTGAAAAAATAATGTTTAGACTTGTTTCCAAGGGGGAGAGGGGGTTGGGGAGAGATGGATGGGGAGTTTGGGATTAGCAGATGCAAACTATTATATATAGAATGGATAAACAACAAGGTCCTACTATATAGCACAGGGAACTATATTCAATATCCTGTGATAAACCATAATGGAAAAGAATAGGAAAAAAGATATATATATATATATATATATATATATATATATATATATATATATATAAAACTGAGTCACTGTGCTGTACAGCAGAAATTAACACAACATTGTAAATCAACTATACTTCAATAAAATAAAAAAGTAATGTTTAATAATTTATAATTTATCTCATATTTATTCACATGATATTTTGATCGCCTCCTATTCCAGATATCACGGGAAGCACTTAGGGATAAACTACTACATAAGACAGTCACAGTATTTCATTTCTTACCAGCTCTTCACTACTTAGTGTAATAGATACCCCAAATATTGGATATTTTTGCTGTCCCAGAAAATAAGATAGATAATATGAAGAATAAATCCTGGTCATCATTAAATATATTGAAAAGATAGTGAAAAGCTGCTTTCACAGAAGTTCTAAGTAATTAAGTATCACCTATTTATTCAACAAAAAATATTTTAATAAGACTTTGAGACTATCTATGTGGTATTTCCTGTGGCTGGCCCTGGTTTTAGAATGATAAAGACCCATTCTTCTCTGCTCTTATGGATTATCTTGAGCTGTAAAAAACAGCTCAAGCACGTAAACAAGCAAGTGAGCAGGGTCACCGCCATGTAACCTGGATGTAGCGCAAGGAAGGGGCTGGCTGGACTGTGATATTATCACAGAGCGTCCTCATGGAAAAGCCAGATATAGTATAGTTTCCAGAGTAGTCTCTTGGAAAAGTTAGCAATTGATCAGATATTAAGTCTGGCTTCTATTATAAGAAGCCAGACACGTGGATATCTGGGGAAGAACATTCCAGACAGAAGTTCAGTTTCAGAGAAAGTGCAAAGGCCTCCGAAGCAGAACGTTGCTAAGAGTTTTGATCTCTTATAGTATGTCTGTATGTCTAGATTGTACTCAACCAGTGGGTGTAGATTCAAGACATTAAAGTCCTTGAAGATTGTATTCTCAATGCACTTGAGACCACAGAACAAAACAAAGGAAGGAAGTGGAATGATCACAATTTTCTTTTAGAAAAGTTACACTGTCTGTGGTGTCAAAAATGAATTGTAAGGAGTGAGAGCCTGAACAGGTGCATCATTTGGCAACTATTTGATGTTGCACAGGTAAGAAATGATCATGGCTACATCTAGCCAGCATGGAGATTCACAGAGAAGTGAATTTATTTGGAATTATTACTGATAGGAGTTACTGAGGCAACTTAATAGTTAAGGAGTCTATTTTAATGTTTTAAAATATTTCTTTTATTAAAATGAGTTACCTTCAGGCATCCAGTATTTGCCTAGTTTTGGTCTTTGGCTATTAATTTTAAAGAACATGCTGATACACTGATCAGGTTTCAAGCAAAAGTTATAAATATTTATAAGATTAGAGACTAGTGCTTATGAATTAAGGAGCTGAATCTACCTGGTGCTTATGCATTAACAGAAGTAAACTTACAGCTCAGTTTAACAATAGTTCAGGTTTAACAATATCTAAAAACTAAGCAAGAAAGTTATGCTGGTGTTCTTTCCATGTTCTCACCACGTCAAGAAAGTAAAAAATAATTCTATTACTCTAAGAGGCGATATTTCACAGAATGAACAATTTGACTTTAATCTTAAAAACTGAGTATAATTTTGCCAAATAAAAAGAGAGACAGAGAATGGAATATTGTAAATTACAGATAGCACTTGAAAAGGCATGAGGATGTGACAGACTGTGGCCTATCAGGGAATGCCAGAAAATGTGGGTGACCAGATCACACAGTAAATGACAGAGAACAGCAGATTGTAAAGCTCAAAATTGGTTGAGTCGAGGTTATAAAAATCCTGCCCAGGAGTTTGGATTCATTGGGAAAGGACCATATTTGGATGTTTTCAAACAGAAGAATAAAACAATGGAATCCGTATTTCAAGGAGATAAAACCAGGACAAAATGGTGAATTAGCACAGGCTGCTAGACTAGTTCTCTCCCCAAATCAACCTTGAGGAAGCTACAAAATTTGGAGGAAAACATGATCTGAGCAGCATGCACGCGTGTGTGCATGTACACACACACACACACACACACACACACACACACACACACAGTGAAATACCCAGGGAGACAGCAAGGCCTGAGGTAAGCTGTTGTGTGTATGGGTTGCAGGGAACAGGGTGTGACACTTGTTGTCTAGAAATGGCAGTGGAAAAAGACAAATTGCAGGAGAAAAAAAAAATCTGCTGTTGCTTGTCCCCAGTTCTACGTCAGGATGATTATTTGATTATTGCTGTCCAATTATTACATAAACTGGAAAGAAGTCATCTTAGGGTAAGCTGCTGATGAGAACAGGTTGACCAGCTGCCTTTGGGAGTTCACTGCTGAAGAATACCCCCTTCAAAAGAAAAAAAGCTGGAGGAACACAAACTAAAGAAATTTGCCTGTCGATTCTGCACCCCCTGAAAAGTTTAAAAATGAAACAGTGGCTGGACGGGTCCACCATAATGGAGATATGTTATCAGCAGTGGTTCTGCACATCCTGCTTTGGCCCTTCCTCTCCACTCTACTTAATCTCACCTGGAGGGTCATAGACCGCCACCTGCTTTTGGTCTCTCCCTGACACACCTTACACGCGTCTCACATGGTGGTGAGATCCCCAGAGAGAACAAGCTCAAATGCCAACAACTAAAATCCTGAGGATTGCAACTATGACCAAAGTGACAACGGATGAACCAACATAGACCATAGGAGCCTGAATATTTGTAAAAGGCAAGGAGTTTATGATAAAAAATTCTCAAGAAGATGAAGGTTATTTTTCATCTGAAATAGAAATAAGAATTTACAAAATATTGGACAGAAGTATTAGGTAGGAGTTGAAATAAAGGAAGCAAGCACTGGGGGGAGAAGTAAGATGGGTAAAACTGCAGAATGATTGGGGTGAAAGATGCAGGTGAGGAAGCCTAGCAAAAATAGTGGAAATGGATAAGCATTCATAAGTGGAAACATTGACGTCTGAATCATAGGAGTCCTGTTAGAAAAGAAAAACTAAAGGAGAAGAGGAACTTTTAAGACCCACTTTCTTAGCAAATTTCTGGTATACAATAGAGTATTGTTAACTATAGTCACCAAGGTGCACATTTGATCCCCGGAACTTACTCGTTTTATAACTGGAAGTTTGTGCCCTTTGACCAACATCTCTATTGGTAATAATTGTGTTTTCCAAATAAAAATTAAAATCTAACTATCTTGGACTATTTTTGATATTTAATATTATTTATTAATAATAAATCATTAAATTCATTATTATTATTTAAATAATTAACTTATTTAAATAATAATAATTTATTACTATTAAATAAATTATTAAAATATATAAAACTTCTAACAAATTATCTTTTATTATTTATTCTGATATTAGTGAAGAGAGAATCTATGAAATGTAGAACTCTATTTTATTTAAGGTTATTTAATGGTTTTAAGCATAATGCTAAATGCTTAATGTAGTTTAGAAAATTTTGAATTATCCATGCAGTTATTTTTTAAGAGGTTTGGGAGAATTGATGCCAAATAAGAGGCTTTTTGAGCAGTAATAGTGACATGTCTGCTTACTCATTGAAATGTGTCTCTCAGTCAAGACTAAGTTCCTTGAGAGCAGAAATTTGAACGCAGCAGCCTGTTCATCTTTGCTTACTTATGCTTGAACCTAGTAGGTGTTCAAGAAAACTTTGCTGAAACAAGATGACATCTTATCATTGGCCACTGCTCCATTTCTGGAGAACTTGACATACAGCAGTTGATGTGAATCAGTATGCTCTGAAAATTTGCTGATTCACTTCTGCCAAGTAAGAACTATTTTGTAATGTAAAATCATCAGTTGCATACCTACTGTGAACTTAACATCATTAAATTTCACATCTACTCAATAATCATGAACAGATGGAATCAGCTGATATAAAAGAGCATGTTTTTCCCTCTCCACCCACAAACACAAAGTAGAAAAATAGAATTCTCCATCATTTATTTTTTCTAACAAGGACATCTTCCGATGTATTAGTCAAGCTTGGAGTCACTCCAACACTAGCACTTATGTCTAAATTTAGAACTAATGAACTATCTGCATGGACCAAACTAGAAAGCCCACATTCTCTCCGTTAGCATCAAGGCTCTTTTAGTCAACATACATCTATTGCCAAAGAGAATATTAATGTTTCTTTAGTGTTACTGGCTCACAAACCAAGACTTCCTTAAAGTGCTTGGGAAAAGCACAAACATCTTCACCAGGTAAAACGAACAGTTTGTAGAGAAAGCTGACTTCAGAGAATCATAGATCTCTCCATCTAAATGGGTCTTTAAGAGTCCTTCAGCCCAATACTGCTTGTCTACTCATTTCCTTTTAAAATGACTTTCCTGGCTGATTATCCAACCCTCTAAATACCTTCCCTGACCAGACCCTCCCATCCACATTTTGCTAGCTCTGATTGGCAGCCCCCATCACAAAACCAAAATCCTTTCGCTATTGTCCTTCCCGAGCACTTCAGATTTGCTCCTTTGGACCCACAGGTTGATAACTCGTTCAGAGCACCCTTTTTTAATGCTTGATGACAACCACCGCATCTCCTCCCTCTCCATCATCCTATGCCCCTGCATCCCAGCCCACTCTCCTCCAGCCTAAAACGCCAGCTCACGTCCCCTTCCTGTGTTATCCTGGCCACAATTTTGTTATGCTCCAAATAACACAACTTTCCTAACAAGGGCATTGTGACTTTTAAAAGAAGTTAAATGTGGAAGAGACATGAAGAACTGATTGCTAGGGGGTGTAATCAGACCCCCTAACTAATGGTTATGGCTGAAATGAGTGATCATTAAAATAGTACAGTTGACATGGAGAGAAGAGAGTAAATCCTTGACTATTTACAGAATCAAAGGAAGTAATGATCACTTTATGGAATGACACCACGGTGATGAAAAACTCAAGGACACCTTCAAGATCTACTTTGAAAGGTTAGTAGACGATACCATTAATTTTATTAAAAAAAAAATTTTTTTTTTTGGCTCCGCCATGCATCATGCCGGATCTCATTTCCCCAACCAGGGATTGAACCCGCGCCCCCTGTAGCGGAAGTGCGGAGTCCTAAACTGCCAGGGAAGTCCTGATACCGTTAATTTTAAATCAGAACATAAAGGGTAGAGTAAATTTACTTAAAGAAGGACACTAATAGTACATTGAATATGTTTTCGTAGAGATGTTTATTAGAATTGCTAGAGAGAGAAGTTTTCCGAGTAATTAAAATATCTCTATGCTGGTTATATGTTAAAGCATCTCATAGCTGAGTCCTCTTTCCCAAGCCTAGACCATCATACGTAGTGCTTAAAAAATTTAAGATGTTGAAAATAAAACCGACCACCCTTCTTTCCTAAACTTTTTGCCCCGTTTTCACAATCACAGTCACCACCATCCAGTCAATCTTTCACATTAAAAACATATACTGTAGTACTGTCCTGTGCTTTGTCTTTTTTCTTTATTCTAATATTCTGTCAATTACCAAACTTTATCTATTAGTTTTAGCAAACTTTATCCAACTCAAAAGTGTTTATCAACTCTAGATGTTTTTCCCCCATTCTAATGCCATTCCATTAGCTTTGTCACTTACCACTAGTCCTCAATATCTTGTGTTATTTCATAGCTTCTTACCTGTCCTCCTGGCTAGGAGCTCTGTCCAGTGGAGTCCTGGCGACAGCTTGGGCTGTCGTGGAGGAACCCAATACTGAATGTTCATGAATTTTGTGAGCTGGGTGTCAAATAATTGCTAGCTTGAAATTAACTATAGTGGGATAATTTACATATGGAAATCCACAAACACTACAAATTGAGGCTTGGTCTTTTGTTTCTGATTTTTGTTCTTTGCTTTATCAGAATACCAGCACTCTTGCATTTCCAGTCTATCTACCACACTGGTATCAGAATCCTCTTCCTCCAAAAGCAAAGATACTACTGCCACAACCCAATAAAATGGGAAAAAATGATTTCTATAAATGCAAGAATCTGCCTGAAATACTAGTGAATACAGAAATCTGAGTTCGAGGTATTTATAAGTCAGAGCATTAAAGATTCATATACAGAAAAGCACACTCACACATAGGTTTCTCTGTAGATAGTTTAAAATGGTGGCCACTTTTGTCCTGATGAAGAAAAAGGTGGCAGATTCATCCTCAGGCAGGCTGGAAGGTCTTCTGCCAGACACATTCAATGGCTCTTTTACACTCGACCAGACATCTTGGTTAAACGTTTCCATGTGTCCTGTGTTCTATTAGTCAATCGATGTACCCAGAGATGAAGGTGATTCCTGAGTTCTTTCATCTTTGTCTTCTCCAAAACCACTTTATTCTTCTCAAGTAAATGTCCTTGTTATATTCAGGATCTCTGATGTGGGGAAGGAGAAAGTATCTCTGACAAACTGATTTTCTCAAATATTACCAGAAAGTAATGTTGATTATTTTCAAACCTGCAAAGGTGATTCTCATGTTTCTGAGATGAAGACATGAGGTCAGCTCATATTCTGTGCCTTTGCCCAGTTTCCTTCAGGTGACCACATATCATAGAAAAGACCACATATCTCTAGAACTTTTCTGTGTACAAGACAGTTTCTATTTGAACTCTCTGCTGGTTTTAACTATTGGCCCATTGTTCTTTTTACTTATAAAAGTATCATTTCTTAACAATTGATATTATAATTTGATCCGGTCAGCTCAAAATGTCTTTCTATCACTCTCTCTCAGGTCATAGAACTTATTTTTGTTTATGCTCTGCTCGAGGTAAATCTTTGGTCTTTCTCGTACAGCTTATCATTATATTAGCACTATTACATTTTGGCTTATAGCATTTTACATATTTCACTGCTTTAAAACTGGCTTAAAAACTGCCAGTACTGGCTTTCTCCTGCCCAGCGGAATATTTGCTTCAAAATCTTCTTAAAACAAAATGTATGAGAAGCTCTGGGGTGAGCACAAGGCCCCCCTCATTATTTTACGCACTAGAGCCTGAAAACCATGGTCCTATAGATCAGGACAATAGCCAAACTGTTTCGTATGAGACACAATTCTCTTTCATTATCCAACTCTTATCATCTTAACTACCTTCAAAATCTCATTTCCAGCCATATTCACCCTACATTTTTTTGAAACATCGAGCTTCTCAATTTATTCACTGCTCTCTAATCTCTGGGTATATGAGGTGTTTTAACATTTTCGTAAATTCTCATTCTGCATGAGAGGCTTTTCTCTGTATTACTGCAAAGTGTGGTTCGCAAATATCTCCTCAGAAAATAATAACAGTTAACACTTACCGAGTGCTTTCAGCATGTTGCCAAGTCCTTCCTTGGATCATCTCATTCAATCATTCCTGCGTTTCAAAGAGGAGGCTGTAAGAGAACGAATATGTAGCCCTGACCCATCAAGTCATCTGTGTAAGTTTATACAAATACAAACCCAGTCCTGGGGACCCAAGTGGTGGATATACTGCCTCTATCGCTCTCCATTGCTTTTTGCTGATTAAGTTTATTTATGGCAATCATCAAATTCTAAAATTATCTTTTTCATGTATTTATTTAGGTATTCATGTTCTATTTTTCCCTATCAGAAGCTACGGTTCACTATGATATGGACTTTGATGCCTGGGCCCAGAACAGTCCCTTGTACATGGAAGATGCTCAATAATATCTCTTGGATGAATGGATGAATGAGTGGATGGAAGGAAGGATGGATTGGTGGATGGGTGGTAGATGGAAATATGGATGGATACATGGGTGAATAAATGGGTGGATAGGAGGATGAATGGGTAGGTAGCTGGATAAAAGGATGAATGGATAGATGGGTGGATGGTGGACAGAATGATGATACTCTTATCTGGTCTTTACTTTTAGTGGGTGAAGGGAAACAAATGTCTGAACAGGTACATAAGCTTTCTCCTATTTTCTCTCCAGAGGGTAACCAGTTTGAGGTAATATTATACTTCTTAATGTGTTGTCTGCAGAACGATAGCATCAGAATAATCTGGGGGCTTATTAGAAATCCAGAACCCTAGGCTGCACCCCAGGCCCACCAAATCAGAATCTTCATTTTCACAAAATTCCCAGTTACTCCCATGTACACTAAAATTTGAGCATTTTTTGGGCCATCATTTTTTTTTTTTTTTGCAGTACACGGGCCTCTCACTGTTGTGGCCTCTCCCGTTGTGGAGCACAGGCTCTGGACGCGCAGGCTCAGCGGCCATGGCTCACGGGCCCAGCCGCTCCGCGGCATGTGGGATCTTCCGGGACCGGGGCACGAACCCATGTCCCCTGCATCAGCAGGTGGACTTTCAACCACTGTGCCACCAGGGAAGCCCAGGGCCATCAATTTTTTAAAATGAGAGGTAAACAGGAAAGAGCTCAGACTTACAATAAGCTTGTTATATACCTGAGAACACTTTTGAATTAAGAAGCTAAAATTCTTTTGGTTTCAATTTAGAAAAGGGATTATTATTTTCCCTATGTTCAGAATGTAAAAATAATAAAAAATTAAATACCATGTAATGTGGAAAAACTTCTAAGAAAGTCATACAAAACTAAGCTAAATTAAATCCTTTTTAATGCTCTAAAAAGATGATTTCAAAAAAAAGGATCCAATTCACTGGCATTTCTAACAGACTAAGTATTATTTAAAAATTAAAATCATTTTTACAAATCTCCTTAAATACTAAAAACGTGATTTACTAAAAATAATTTTCAAATCCAATAGAAAAATATGAAAAGAAATGGGACTGCATTATTTCATGCAATTTCTGCATTTATTATCCTTATGTTTGTTCATATTATGTGTATAAAGGATAACAAGTGTAAGAATTAAAAGCGAATCATTCAGGGAGGGTTCTGGGAAGATGGCAGAGTAGGAAGCATCGGGAATCTATTTCCCCATCCAGACAATAATTGCTCTGGCAGAATCTGTCTGATGTAACTATTTGGAACTCTGAGCTCTATTGAAGGCTTGCAACTTCCAGGGGAAGAACTGGATGGCGAATTGCAGTCACTTGCGGTCAATTTCAGCTCTTAGCACAGTAGCAGCTACCCATCCTCCACCCTCAGCTCCTTAGTAGATACCTGTCCAGGTGTTCCAGGAGAAATTGCACTCAGCAAGCAGGAGCCAGGATGGGCAAAAAAGGACCCTGTACTCTAACTATCAGGGGTCTTGCTGGGATTGCTGCTTCTGATCACAGAGGTACAAAGAGGCAGTACCATTGTTGCTGCTGCCCCGCTAGACCAGCTGACCTGACTTCCAGCAGATTTAAAGCACCAACATCCTGTTTTTCCATCCTTCATTTTTCTCTTTTGCCCCTTTTGGAGGCAGACGTTAAAGACTAGGACATTTAAAAGAACTCAGGATGTACTCCTGACTAGAGGCCCATCCTAACTATCTTGTTATCAGTTGCTTATCCTTGTGTCTTTACTTGGCCATTGTTTATGGAGAATAGGGTCATAAAATGCCATTTCTCTAATGTATGGTTATTTTATTCATGGTAATGAAATATTAATACAAACATTAAGCACACGTTTATTGAGTAATTACTTTACAGGCTTATTTTATTTAATCCTGACCATAGCTAGAGAGATGGATTATGTGGTCCAATTATTTGTATGGGTGAGGTTCCTGATGCTTAAAAGAGTATGCAGTTTACCCAAGGTCACATTTAATTAAGACCAGAGTTAGACCGGACCCAGTCTGGCTGGCTCCAAAGTTCTTGGTCATAAACTCTGAAATCCGATTAAGGAGAAAGAAGGGCCTTCGAAGAACAGCTTTTCACCAAAAGGACCATTTTAATGCTGAGAAATCTGAAGTTTTGGCAAGCCAATGAATGCAAGTATGATGGTCACTCATTCTATTGCTGTGAACTAAACACCTGAGGTATTTTCAAAAAAGGAAGGGCAGTAGTGGAATGGGTTTGAATTGGGTTGCAGGGGGAAAGTTTATCATTTTTGAGCAGTGAAAATAATTGTAATCTTCAGGAGTAGATTTCATGAAAAAATGCTCCTCTCATTACAAGTCCATTGTGAGTTAGCATACATGCCTAGAATGATGTTTGTTAATAAGAAATAGGTTATTTAAGATAGGCTTTGATTATAATCACACTCTTGGTAATGTTCTCTGATTTATAAAAATAATTTTCAAAGTAATGATTCCTTTCATTCTTTCCTTGAATTTTTAGAAATCACTGCTTTACTGTTTTATAATTAATGAAAAATGCCATAAAATTATGCATAACTCAATACTTTAAAAATCATTGTTTGCCTAGACTTTGAAATGTTATTCAGTACTGTCATTTAAAAATGGCTTTATGTTTAAATATGAAAATTTGCAAGCAATTGGTTCTTTTAGTGGACTAATTGCTGTTGCTATTTAAAACTAAAATTAGACAGTACAGCTATATCGGTATGAAGAGACAGTCTTCTGCTCTAACATAAACAAATTCATAGAAAGTTTCCTAGGGCATTTCTAGCTGTTTTTCCCTAGGTACATATTACTTTGGTCAGCTTCTATTCAGGGATATTGGGCTAATGATTAATAATCTGAAATTTCTCTAATACAGCTTCAATGCCATTGATGCAGAAGACACAGTGCTGTCGATTGGGTCATTGATTTTTAAACTTCACATTCCCTTTGTGTACCAAGTTATTAATCAGTCCCAATGGCTCCACTGGAGATGTGCTGATTAATAAACCCTTCTGATTAACTCCCTGATTTATCCTTGACCCAATTATCATTACTGCAAAATTGTTAAAGTCTTTCATCTTATCGTACAAGTAATCTATAAGGAGTTCGATAGCCACCAAGACACACGCAACACCATTATTTTTCAGACATAAGGGGAATGACCTCCGTTTGCATAATATTCGACTTCATCTTGGAGGTTAGTAAAATGAACAAGGGAAAGTCACTTCTGGTTGTGTGTTTGCAGAGATACAGAAGCATCACAGGAGTCAGGGGCCGAGAGTGGTCTGGCTTGGACACTGGGAGACGTGGCTTCTTTTACTAAGACCAGGCGCACTCATGAAAATGCCAGCAAACTATACTTCCAGAAGACTCATCCCATAATGTGCAAAATAAGGGCGGTAGAAAATATGATTTCTAAAATACCAGTAGCATCAGAGCAGTCTTGGGACAGCTCTTATTCCTGCATCCCCTGGGAACTTTCCTAGCAAAGGGCTGGATCATCGTTACCATTGCTCAATGTTTGAATTCTTTGTGACAAGCAGCAGACACCAGCTCTGATGGCCTAGGCTTGTAAAGGAATTTGTTGTACAAATATTGTATAGTCCATAGAATTTCAAGAGGTGCTCAGAGCCATGCTTAGAATCTTCAGAGCCAGGAACACAGAGAAACATGCCATGTTTCTTTAAAACAATGATTTTTAAAGTATTGAGTTATGCATAATTTTATGATGTTTTTCATTAATTATGAAACAGTAAAGCAGTGGTTTCTAAAAATTCAAACATGCCATAAGGACACTGCCGCCAGACTTGTTGCCATCAGGTGCTACAGCTCTTAACCCTGCCAGCCCAGGACAGGGCATCGAAAGTCCCTGCTGGCACCACTTCCTCTATCACACTCAGAAATCACAGCTTCTCCATTGCAGAATGTCAGCTAGGATTCAGGACTCTAGAGGTCTACACTGTGATGCTCTAATTGAGGCTGAGCAGAGGTCTACGCAGCATGCGTATGGACCACAGGTCCCTCCCAACAATGGGATCTGCTGTTTCATTGGCTCAAGCTGGTGGGGGGCGGGGTTCTTTAACTGCATGTTGAACATGCTTCAAGGTTAACTCTTATTCTAGGCCCTTCTCAAAAAGGCATCCTTCCCAGGCACCTGATAATGGGTTGGCATAGTATTTCCAGGTTCAGATTATACTGGCTCCAAACCCAAAGGGTTTGCTTTCTACAAAAGCAGTGTGCTTCATTCCTTGTGATAAGAGGTGCAAGGTGTAAACTTGTTCTTTACCTTCAAGAGGATGTCACTGCCCATTTCCACGCACAGGTCCCTACACTCTTGACTAACACCTGGGACTCCTTACTTCATTCTGTGGGACAGCAGAATGCACCCTCCCAGAATATGCCACTGTGGCAGAGGGATTATTCTGAGCTGAAGGCAAGTGAGAAGAAACAGATACAAGAAAAGCTGTCCTCCCCCATTTGCCTAAAAACAGGACATAAATGTATAAAGGTGTCCCCCTCCCGTCTCTATCAGGAAGGACAGAAGTTAACCACCAGGGACAACTCTAGACCCTGATCGGCCCAGAGCCGGCACCAGAGGAATCCACACAGCAAACCTTACTAACTAGCCCTTATCTCCCATTAACTCCCCCATATATTTACCTTCCCATCATTTGCTACCCTAGAAACCCAAAGTCCTTTTCTTTTGTCTTGTCACTTCTCTAAAAATGTATTATTCCTTTGTTAAGATGCTATATAAGCCCAAGTTCTAACCACCCTTTTGAGTTACTCATTGCTGAATTCTCCTGTGGATATGAGCTCTGCATATGTTAATAAATATCTTTGTTTTTCTCTTGTTAATCTGTCTTTTGTCAGTCTCATCTATAGACTCCCCAGACAGAGAACCAAGGAGGGTAGAGGAAAAAAGATTTTCTTCCTTCCTTACATCATTATTTTTCTTTGAGGTAACTAACATAAGTCTTTGGCTCACCCACTCTTGACCTGTTTTTTTCTGTTAGCCAAGCAGTTCTCTAATTGGCTGCCCATCTATTTCACAGCCCTGGCCACAGATCCACTAGTAGCCATTCTGTTGCCAGGGCTACCACCTGGCCTCTGTCATTTCAGAATCCTGCCACTCCCATGGATGCTGGGGGGCCTCTGGTCCACAGTATCCCACTCCACTGCCATGCTGACCACATGGCAGTGATGGTGAACTGGTCATCAAACAAATAGCCTCTGGGTTCCTTTACTGCTTGTGGGGCTGGAACACTCTCTGGGCCCTCCTAGGACACAGTCAGCTGGTGGGTCCTCTGGCTCTGTGTAGCAGATCTTTTCTAACACATCTAGCTCCCAGAGCTGTCCTCTCCCTGCTCTTACTCTACCAAGGTATTGCTAGCATCTCCACAACAATACTATATAATGGAGGTTTAATTGACAAAAATTCTGTATATTCAAAGTGTACAATGTTATGTTTTAACATATATATATTGTGAAATGATTATATAATCAAGCTATTATATAACATTATATTATATTATATATTCATCACCACCCAATTAGCGTTTTCTTTCTGTGTGAGAACACTTAAGGTCTACCCTCTTAGCAAATTTCAAGAACACAAAACAGTATTGTTAAATATAGTCACCATGCTGAACATTAGATTCCCAGAGCTTCTTCAGCTTATAACTGAAACTTTGTACCCTTTGACCAGCATCTTCCAATTTCCCCACCCCCAGCAACCACCATTCTATGTGGTATGTGTATATATTATATATACATATATATGTACACACTCAGGACAGAATATTAATCAGCCTTAAAAAGGAAGGAAATTCTGCCATTTGGACAACATGGATGAACCTGGAGGACCTTAAGCTGAGGGAATCAAGACAGACACAGAAAGACAAGCATGGCATGATCTCATTTATATGTGGAATCTAAAGAATTCAAACTCATGGACGTCACTGTTTCTTCAAGGAGACCGACAGTGGCATATTAGCTGTTTATCCCCACAGTGCACACTGTTGAGATTAAACCTCCCTTGCAAAGCTGAGCTGAGGCTTAGGAGAGACACTATATTTAATAATATACATTGGTTGTCACTATCATCATTATTTTAATGCTTTAGTGTCCTTTTAACTTTCCCATTTTTTTCCCTTTAAACTCTGTATTCCAATGGGCGAGTCATATAATTCTCTATTGCACCTATTTTCAAGTAACACACACACATACACACACACCAAAACGTGTTTGCTTAGAATTTCCGTCTGAGTTGACATAATGCGTTGAGAATTGATTCCATATATATAGTCACCGCACTGTACATTAGGTCCTAGAAATGATTCCTTCCTACAAGAAAGCAGCCAAGTGACCTCGATTGTAACCTGATCAACAGAGGCAGAAGACAATCTGGTTTTCTTCGCTCTCTAGGATGCGAGCCTCCCTTACAGTCCAGGTTCTGTGCTTTTAGAGAGGACTCCTTCACTCCTGCACACGTGGAGCTGTAGTTCCTGGGCCCTATTTAGGTCCCGAGAGCTATTATTACAAAAGTGAATACAGAAGAAGGAATATACATGAGTGTTGAAATGTCATTGAGGGAGTAAAAACTAATCTGAAAATGGCACTTGGGTGAGAAAATGGAGACAAGAATGGCAGGCTCTTTAGAAATGAAGGACAATTAGCCAAGAGTGAACTGTTATGATAAAAACGACTCCATCTGGCCAACAGAAAGATCTTTTATCCAAAAGATGGTCTTTTTCCTTCCACAAAGTGCTTTCCTATCATCCAGGCAGAACCTGTGAGTGCTGTGCATCCATTACACAGGTCTTGCTTTTATCCCCTCTGCAATCTCTTTTGTCTGAATTGGTGGCCAGGTGGTCAGCTACCTGAAGTAAGTGGTGCTGAGGCCATTAGACTCAGGCTTAAAGCCTGGGCCTCCACTGTTCCATTGTGGGAGCTTTCTTTCACTCACATGACCTTGGGCACCCAATTTACAGGACAACACGTGATTTATCTACACTTGACAAAGAGAACACAGTGGACAACAGCTCTGAGAGTGTTCTGCATGTGCTTTCAGGTAATCCTGCTGCTCTGTGGGTTTCCAATTCCTATCCTCATCCTTTCAAAAATATAAGATGCTGAGGATCCTTGGAAAAACAAAACGGAATTCACAAGGCAAATACAAAGATAAACCCAGAGAGCATTCATTGACCTTGTTTTCTGGAATATTAGAAACATCTAAAATTTATTATCTCTTTGCAGCTCTGCGATACACTGTTTCTCTGGATGTCTGCTACACAGGAAGCAGAAATGAGTTGTCTGCAAACATAGATAATTCATATCACATTTACTGTGGGCGTGTGGTACTATATGACCTTGCTGTAGAAGGACATGACCCCTGGCGTGGGCAGCCCCAGCTCAGCCACCGTGGAGGAGTCTTTCTTCAAGTACATAGTGCCCTTACCCAGTGCTTTTAGACATGCTGGCCCCTAGCCTTTGTCACAGCAAGTCCCCTCTTTGAATGCAGAAATTTTACCTTAATAACCACATGGGGCTGGATACACAGCCTTACACTGGTGGGTATGGCTTTTCTACTTTATGACCATTTTGTAAGAGTCACACTTTATTTTACAAATGCTTATTAAATCAATCTCAACATGCCACAAGCAAATCCCATGCCTCTTGTGAAGGTAGAACCTGAGACACCAAGTAGTTTTTCTGGCTCACATGAGGAAATGCCCTTGTACAGGGAATTTGTCCTGATAATAATTTATAGAACCTGTAATTCATTGCCTTTTCTTCTTCTCACCAAAGGACTCTGGCAAAGTTAATATTAAAACACACACGTGTGCACACGCACATGCGCACACACACACAAATGTGTAAGACAGAAAAGATTATTCATTATTAATAAAACCTGAAAACCAACAGCCCACGTGTTAACCTTTTTGTAAACAGCAACTGTTTCAATGCACACATTTATGCACAGTAAGTGCTTTGATTTTTGGCAAACGTTATAGAAGAGATGGGAACATAAAAGAATCAGGATAACAGGAATATAGAGACTTTTGGAGAAAAAGTGTGGTGTTTTAGTGTGCCATCCTCTTTTGCAGTAAATGTTGATGTTTGCTTAGCTGATAGTTATATTTGACTGAAACATTACCCTAAACTTGTGTCAAGAATATTTTATAGAGAAGACCTTCAAGATGGCGGAGGAGTAAGACATGGAGATTACCTTCCTCCCCACAAATACAGCAGAAGTACATCTACATGTGGAACAACTCCTACAGAAAACCTACTGAACGCTGGCAGAAGACCTCAGACCTCCCAAAAGGCAAGAAACTCCCCACGTACCTGGGTAGGGCAAAAGAAAAAAGAAAAAACAGAGACAAAAGAATAGGGACGGGACCTGCACCAGTGGGAGGGAGCTGTGAAGGAGGAAAGGTTTCCACACACTAGGAAGCCCCTTCGGGGGGTGGAGACTGTGGGTGGCAGAGGCGGGAAGCTTCGGGGCCGCGGAAGAGAGCACAGCAACATGGGTACGGAGGGCAAAGCGAAGAGATTCCCGCACAGAGAATCGGTGCCGACCGGCGCTCACCAGCCCGAGAGGCTTGTCTGCTCACCCGCCGGGGCGGGCGGGGGCTGGGAGCTGAGGCTCGGGCTGCAGAGGTCGGATCCCAGGGAGAGGACTGGGGGTGGCTGCATGAACAGGGGGTTAGTGCGCCACGGCTAGCCGGGAGGGAGTCCAGGAAAAAGTCTGGAGCTGCCGAAGAGGCAAGAGACTTTTTCTTCCCTCATTGTTTCCTGGTGCGCGAGGAGAGGGGATTCAGAGCTCTGCTTAAAGGGGCTCCAGAGACGGGCGCGAGCTGCGGCTATCAGTGCGGACCCCAGAGACGGGCATGAGACTCTAAGGCTGCTGCTGCCGCCACCAAGAAGCCTGTGTGCGAGCACAGGTCACTCTCCACACCTCCCCTCCTGGGAGCCTGTGCAGCCCGCCACCGCCAGGGTCCCGTGATCCAGGGACAACTTCCCCGGGAGAACGCACGCCGCACCTCAGGCTGGTGCAACGTCACACTGCCTCCGCAGCTGCAGGCTCGCCCCGCATCTGCACCCCTCCCTTGCCAACGGCCTGAGTGAGCCAGAGCCCCTAAATCAGCGGCTCCTTTAACCCTGTCCTGTCTGAGTGAAGAACAGACGCCCTCCGGCGACCTACACGCAGAGGCGGGGCCCGATACAAAGCTGAGCCCCTGGGAGCTATGTGAACAAAGAAGAGAAAGGGAAATCTCTCCCAGCAGCCTCAAAAGCAGCGGATTAAAGCTCCACAATCAACTTGATGTACCCAGCCTCTGTGGAATACCTGAATAGACAATGAATCATCCCAAAATTGAGGTGGTGGAATTTGGGAGCAACAGTATACTCTGGGTTTGCTTTCTGCATCTAATTGGCTCCTGGCTTTATGTTTATCTTAGTTTAGTATTTAGAATTTATTATCATTGGTAGATATGTTTACTGGTTTTGTTGCTCTCTTCCTCCTTTTTTTTTATATATGGATGTACATATATTTCCCCTTTTTCTGTCTTTGTGAGTGTGTATGTGTATGCTTCTTTGTGTGATTTTGTCTGTATAGCTTTGCTTTTACCATTTTTTTTTTTTTTAGTATAGTTTTAGCACTTGTTATCATTGATGGATTTGTTTTGGTTGCTTTCTTCTTTCTTTCCTTTTTTATTAAATTTTTAATAATTATTTTTTACTTTAATAACTTTCTTCTTTCTTTCTTTCTTTCTTTTCTTTCTTTTTTCTCCCTTTTCTTCTGAGCCGTGTGGGAGACAGGGTCTTGGTGCTCTGGCTGAGCCTCTGAGGTGGGAGAGCCGAGTTCAGGACTTTTGTCCACCAGAGACCTCCTGGCTCCACATAATATCAAACAGCGAATGCTCTCCCAGAGATCTCCATCTCAACGCTAAGACCCAGCTCCACTCAACGACCAGCAATCTACAGTGCTGGACACCTTATGCCAAATAACTGGCAAGACAGGAACACAACCCCACCCATTAGCAGAGAGGCTGCCTAAAATCATAATAAGGTCACAGACACCCCAAAACACACCACCAGACATGTACCTGCCTACCAGAAAGACAAGATCCAGACTCTTCCACCAGAACACCGGCACTAGTCCCCTCCACCAGGAAGCCTACACAACCCAATGAACCAATATTAGCCACTGGGGACAGACACCAAAAACAATGGGAACTACTAACCTGCAGCCTGTGAAAAGGAGACCCCAAACACAGTAAGTTAAGCAAAAGGAGAAGACAGAGAAACACACAGCAGATGAAGGAGCAAGGCAAAAACCCACCAGACCTAACAGATGAAGAGGAAACAGGCAGTCTACCTGAAAAAGAATTCAGAATAATGATAGTAAAGATGATCCAAAGACTTGGAAATAGAATGGAGAGAATACAAAAAATGTTTAACAAGAATCTAGGAGAACTAAAGAGCAAACAAACAATGATCAACAACACAATAAATGAAATTTAAAGTTCTCTAGAAGGAATCAATAGCAGAATAACTGAGGCAGAAGAATGGATAAGTGACCTACCTAGAAGATGAAATACTGGAAATACCTACTGCAGAGCAGAATAAAGAAAAAAGAATGACAAGAATTGAGGACAGTCTTAGAGACATCTGGGACAACATTAAACACACCAACATTTGAATTATAGGGGTCCCAGAAGAAGAAGAGAAAAAAAAAAGGACTGAGAAAATATTTGAAGAGATTATTGTTGAAAACTTCTCTAATATAGGAAAAGAAAGAGTCAATCAAGTCCAGGAAACACAGAGAGTCCCATAGAGGATAAATCCAAGGAGAAACATGCCAAGACACATATTAATCAAACTATCAAAAATTAAATACAAAGAAAAAATGTTAAAAGCAGCAAGAGAAAAACAACAAATAACATACAAGGGGATCACCATAAGGTTAACAGCTGGATTTTCAGCAGAAACTCTGCAAACCAGAAGGGAGTGGCAGGACATATTTAAAGTGATGAACGGGAAAATACTATAACCAATATTACTGTACCCAGCAAGGATCTCATTCAGATTCTACAGAGAAACAAAAACTTTTACAGACAAGCAAAAGCAAAGAGATTTCAGCACCACCAAACCAACTTTACAACAAATGCTAAAGGAACTTCTCCAGGCAGGAAACACAAGAGAAGGAAAAGACCTACAATAACAAACCCCCAAAATTAAGAAAATTGTAATATCAACATACGTATTGATAATTACTTGAAATGTAAATGGATTAAATGCTCCAACCAAAAGACATAGACTGGCTGAATGGATACAAAATCAAGGCCTGTATATATGCTGTCAGACCTAGGGACACATATAGACTGAAAGTGAGGGGGTGGAAAAAGATATTCCATGCCAATGGAAATCAGAAGAAAGCTGGAGTAGCAATTCTCATATCAGACAAAATAGACTTTAAAATAAAGACTACTACAAGAGACAAAGAAGGACACTACATAATGATCAAGGGATCAATCCAAGAAAAGATATGACAATTGTAAATATTTATACACCCAACATAGGAGCACCTCAATACATAAGGCAAATGCTAACAGCCATAAAAGGGGAAATTGACAGTAACACAGTCATAGTAGGGGACTTTTAACACCCCGCTTTCACCAATGGACAGATCATCCAAAAGGAAATTAAATAAGAAAACACAAGCTTTAAATGATACATTAAACACGATGGACTTAATTGATATTTATAGGACATTCCATCCAAAAACAACAGAATACATTTTCTTCTCAAGTGCTCATGGAACATTCTCCAGGATAGATCATATCTTGGGTCACAAATCAAGCCTTGGTAAATTTAAGAAAATTGAAATTGTATCAAGTATCTTTTCCGACCACAGCACTATGAGACTAGATATCAATTACAGGAAGAAAATCGGTACAAAATACAAACACATGGAGGCTAAACTATACCCTACTTAATAACCAAGAGATCACTGAAGAAATCGAAGAGGAAATCAAAAAATACCTAGAAACAAATGACAGTGAAAACATGATGACCCAAAACCTACAGGATGCAGCAAAAGCAGTTCTAAGAGGGAAGTTTATAGCAATACAATCCTACCTCAAGAAACAAGAAAACATCTCAAATAAACAACCTAACCTTACAACTAAAGCAATTAGGGAAAGAAGAACCAAAACCCCCAAAATTAGCAGAAGGAAAGAAATCATAAAGATCAGATCAGAAATAAATGGAAAAGAAATGAAGGAAACAATAGCAAAGATCAATAAAACTAAAAGCTGTTTTTTTGAGAAGATAAACAAAATTGATAAACCATTAGCCAGACTCATCAAGAAAAAAAGGGAGAAGACTCAAATCAAAAAAAATTAGAAATGAAAAAGGAGAAGTAACAACTGACACTGCAAAAATACAAAGGATCATGAGAGATTACTACAAGCAACTCTATGCCATTAAAATGGACAACCTGGAAGAAATGGACACATTTTAGAAAAGTGCAACCTTCTGAGCCTGAACCAGGAAGAAATAGGAAATATAAACAGACCAATCACAAGCACTGAAATTGAAAGTGTGATTAAAAATCTTCCAACAAACAAAAGCCCAGGACCAGATGGCTTCACAGGCGAATTCTATCAAACATTTAGAGAAGAGCTAACAACTATCTTTCTCATACTCTTCCAAAATATAACAGAGGGAGAAACACTCCAAAACTCATTCCATGAGGCCACCATCACCGTGATACCAAAACCAGACAAAGATGTCACAAAGAAAGAAAACTACAGGCCAATATCACTGATGAACATAGATGCAAAAATCCTCAACAAAATACTAGCAAACAGAATCCAACAGCACATTAAAAGGATCATACACCATGATCAAGTGGGGTTTCTCCCAGGAATGCAAGCATTCTTCAATATACGCAAATCAATCAATGTGATACACCATATTAACAAATTGAAGGAGAAAAACCATATGAGCATCTCAATAGATGCAGAGAAAGCTTTTGACAAAATTCAACACCCATTTATGATAAAAACCCTCCAGAAAGTAGGCATAGAAGGAACTTTCCTCAACATAATAAAGGCCATATATGACAAACCCACAGCCAACATTGTCCTTAATGGTGAGAAACTGAAACCATTTCCACTAGGATCAGGAACAAGACAAGGTTGCCCACTCTCACCATTATAATTCAACATAGTTTTGAAGTTTTAGCACAGCAATCAGAGAGGGAAAAGAAATAAAAGGACTCCAAGTCGGAAAAGAAGTAAAGCTGTCACCGTTTACAGATGACATGATGCTATACATAGAGGATGCTAAAGATGGTACCAGAAAACTACTAGAGGTAATCAACAAATTTGGTTAAGTAGCAGTATACAAAATTAATGCACAGAAATCTCTTGCATTCCTATACACTAATGATGAAATATCTGAAAGAGAAATTAAGGAAACACTCCCATTTACCACTGCAACAAAAAGAATAAAATACCTAGGAATAAACCTACCTAAAGGAGACAAAAGACCTGTATGCAGAAAACCATAAGACACTGATGAAGGAAATTAAAGATGATATAAACAAATGGAGAGATATACCATGCTCTTGGACTGGAAGAACCAACATTGTGAAAATGACTGTACTACTCAAAACTATCGACAGATTCAATGCAATCCCTATCAAACTACCACTGGCATTTTTCACAGCACTAGAACAAATAATTTCACAATTTGTATGGAAACACAAAAGACCCCGAGTAGCCAAAGCAATCTTGAGAACAAAAAACGGAGCTGGAGAGATCAGGCTCCCAGATTTCAGACTATACTACAAAGCTACAGTAATCAAGACAGTGTGGTACTGGCACAAAAACAGAAATATAGATCATTGGAACAGGATTGAAAGCCCAGAGATAAACCCACGCTTATATGGTCACCTTATTTTTGATAAAGGATGCAAGAATATACAATGGAGGGCTTCCCTGGTGGTGCAGTGGTTGAGAATCTGCCTGCCAATGCAGGGGACACGGATTCAAGCCCTGGTCTGGGGAGATCCCACATGCCGTGGAGCAACTAGGCCCGTGAGCCACAATTACTGAGCCTATGCATCTGGAGCCTGTGCTCCACAACAAGAGAGGCCGCGATAGTGAGAGGCCGGTGCACCGTGATGAAGAGTGGCCCCACTTGCCACAACTAGAGAAAGCCCTCACAGAGAAATGAAGACCCAACACAGAAACGAAGACCCAACAGCCAAAAGTAAATTAATTAATTAATTTAAAAAAAAAGAATATACAATGGAGAAGACAGCCTCTTCCATAAGTGATACTGGGAAAACTGGAGAGCTACATGTAAAAGAATGAAATGAGAACACTCCCTAACACCATACACAAAAATAAACTCAAAACGGATTAAAGACCTAAATAAAAGGCCAGACACTATAAAACTCTTAGCATAAAACATAGGCAGAACACTCTATGACATACATCACAGCAAGATCCTTTTTGACCCACATCCTAGAGAAATGGAAATAAAAACACAAATAAACAAATGGGACCTAATGAAACTTAAAAGCTTTTGCACAGCAAAGGAAACCATAAACATGGTGAAAAGGCAATCCTTAGAATGGGAGAAAATATTTGCAAACGAAGCAACTGACAAAAGATTAACCTCCAAAATATACAAGCAGCTCATGCAGCTCAATATCAAAAACACAAACAACCCAAACCCAAAATGGGCAGAAGACCTAAATAGACATTTCTCCAAAGAACATATACAGATTGCCAACAAACACATGAAAGAGTGTTCAACATCACTAATCATTAGAGAAATGCAAATCAAAACTACAATGAGGTATCACCTCACACCAGTCAGAATGGCCATCATCAAAAAATCAACAAACAATAAATGCTGGAGAGGGTGTGGTGAAAAGGGAACCCTCTTGCACTGTTGGTGGGAATGTAAATTGATACAGCCACTATAGAGAACAGTATGGAGGATCCTTAAAAAACTAAAAATAGAACTACCATATGACCCAGCAATCCCACTATTGGGCTCATACCCTGAGAAAACCATAATTCAAAAAGAGTCATGTACCACAATGTTCATTGCAGCTCTATTTACAATAGCCAGGACATGGAAGCAACTTAAGTGTCTATTGACAGATGAATGGATAAAGAAGATGTGGCACATATATACAATGGAATATTACTCAGCCATAAAAAGAAATGAAATTATTTGTAGTGAGGTGGATGGACCTAGAGTCTGTCATACAGAGTGAAGTAAGTCAGAAAGAGCAAAACAAATACTGTATGCTAACACATATATATGGAATCTAAAAGAAAAAAAAAGGTTCTGAAGAATCTAAAGGCAAGACAGGAATAAAGATGCAGATGTAGAGAATGGACTTGAGGACACTGGGAGGGGGAAGGGTAAGCTGGGACGAAACGAGAGTGGCATGGACTTATAAATACTACCAAATGTAAAATAGATAGCTAGTGGGAAGCAGCTGCATAGCACAGGGAAATCAGCTTGGTCCTTTGTGACCACCTAGAGGGGTTGGATAGGGAGGGTGGGAGGGAGATGCAAGAGGGAGGAGTTGTGGGGATATATGTATATGTATAGCTGATTCACTTTGTTATAAAGCAGAAACTAATACACCACTGTAAAGCGATTATACTCCAGTAAAGATGTTTAAAAAATAAAGTAATTAATTAAAAATAAAGAATATACAATTTAAAAAATCTTCAGTAAAAAAAAAAGAATATTTTATAATCTGACGTAGCAAACTGGCTGATTATCCATCTACTTAAGGACATTAAATAGAGCTCAACAATATTAGAACTGGACTTTTCAAGGCATTAAGAAATCAATTCTTCATTTTCATTTGTATAGAAACAAGTCTCTTTTCATTCACAAACTTAGATATGTAGACACTCAGAGAATCACACCAGAGACTTAAATATAGCCAGACGTTGAATTAAAGTTCAAGAGCCCTGAGCAAGATTTCAAATCCCTGGAAACTATATGGTTAAATGTAAGTGGATTTCATTCATTTAATTAGATAGTCATGCGAAATTAAAGGAGAGTTTCTGCATAAGTACGTATACTGTCCCAAGAGTTCACATGAAAGTAGGATTCTTCTGGCTTGCAAGGGAAAGTTTTCCTGACCTAAAAGTTCAAAATGAATGTCATATGGGCTTTAGAGCAACTGGTAACTAATAGCTTTAGATCATCACTGAGGATAAATGATGGGTAGATGGAAAAATGGCTAAATAGTTTTGTATTTTTATTTCATGTTGTACATGTTAGAATCTGTTTCCTTTAAATTTCGTAAATGCTTTTTCCCCGGGGTTAATTCCATAAGGGTGATTCCCCACGTTTTCCTGTTTCACAACAAATTCTAAAATATCTTTTTTTTTCTTAGAAAACCATATGTATTTCACTCATAATGTCTTCTTCTAGCTTATTTAGAAACACTCTTAAAACCGTGAAAGTTACCTTTTAAAGGAAAAATGTTGACCACTATGCATTCAACTATCCCACCCACAGGACAAAATAATAGAAACATAATATTAAGAATAAAAATGGTAAATATAAAAAATGCAAAATCCAATAACTCTGGGCAACATACAGCTGATGATTATCTCACCGACGAGGGAATCTCCCATTTTAATCATGGCTCATATAAGCCATCTGAGAAATGATACCTTTTAGTTATTTACTTGCTCAAAGTTTCCTGCTAGGGTCACAGCTGATAGCAAAATGTGACAAAGAATTATGACCTGTCTGGATTCTACAAAATTTTCTGGCTCAAAACATTTAACTACAAATTGATTGATGTAGGGGCTGCTTTCGTCTTTCCTCATAAGCTACAAACATTTAAACAGACATTAGTACAACTTCTTTTTAAATCATCACGCTTTCATTTTAAGAGTGAATCCAAAGATACACTTTAATGATTATACTTTGCCCTCTTTTGGCTGTGGTATGGACTCGGGCTGAGATTCTCAGTTGAAGTCTCAATAGAAGCTAACAGGGTAATTCTATGACCACTTAAAAATAAGTGCAGTAATTCTTAGCTGATTACTTCCTACAAGCATAACTAATCTAACGTTTCGCTTCCCACACGATGGTGGTTACGATGCTAATTGTTAAGGCCTTATTGAAACTTCATTATTTGTCTCCGCTGAAGTCAGAAATTATCAGCCACATCGCTCCCCACTTTATTTAAGGAGGCTGAGGAGACTCTGGCTCCAATGCTCTGCCCCCTCCCCTAGCGCCTCTCTATTTCTTACAGAGACTCAGATCTCAGGGTGGGAGGACAGGCGGGAGAGGATACGAGTGAAAAAAAGAAAGGAACCTTATGTCAGTTCATTAATACTACGCCTCACGCCCCTTGGGTCAGAGGAGTGAGCGTGCAAAACAAGTAACCTTATACAAGGCTGCTTGCTTAGCAGAGCTGTTCTCTGTGCTTCTTTAAGGGAGTCCAGAGAGAAGTGCAGGTACACGAGGCAGAATCAAGACCCAGAAGTTCTCAATCCCTGCTTGTTTTCCCGCAGGAGAGAGAAGAAAACGTGGATCCAGCGTGACTGCATTGTGAGCACGATCGCCCGGCTCCCCTCTCTCCCGGCAGAGACATCAACCGCCTTCCCCACTCACTTGCACACGTTGTTAAAATATATTTCCGCAGCCTTGACTGTGTCTAGTCTGAGAGCTTCTAATCACGGTATCGAGCTTCTTCATTGATGGACAATTTTCAGGAGAAGAAAATGACTACAATTTCTTTTTGTGGAAAGTCTCCCCATTCCATCTCATTATTCCTTATCGCATTCCTCTGCATCCTCATCTATCTCCCTTTTCAGGGTTTACACCCAGCAGATTTTTGCAGACATTTATTCTGTCTTTCCCCAGTCGTCATTTAGGACATTTATTCATATTGCATTCACTTAACGTGTCTTCATAAATCAATGCAAACAGCCCCTTCATCATTTTCATTGCTTTTCCCTAAACTGCTGTCAGGTTTTTCCATGTCTTGCACACACAATTAGGAATCCAAAGGCCAAATAAATACTCTAATAGACAGGCAGGGCTGGCTTCTTTGGGAAGCTGCTTCCATTCTTCCTGCTCAAATTGATGGTCTTATGGTTGCAGTTTTAAATTTCATGAAACTCCTAAAAAGGAATCTACCATCTTGCCACATTGGAGACTTCTAATTCCCACAATCACATGGTTGGTTAGACAGGCAAGAGTTCTTATTCGCAGTGTAGACAGAGGTCTCGAGTATCAGCCGACACTTGTGTATTATGGCAGATGCTTCTGTTGGAGACAATTTCTATGAAACTTGAGTTCATTTCGATTTATTAAAATGTATACATTAGTTCTTTTTTGGTCAATTGGATCATTTGAAGATATCTAGGTAAATTTAACAGAACCAAAATATTATGAAAATGACAAGTTTTTATATTACTTTCTTGGAGCCTGTAATATTTATCATAGCTTTCTCACTGTTTCCTGACGTGTGCTATTCCTTTTGCTCTGAAGCACACTTTAACCCTTAAAGGTCTTGTCCCCACCTGCTGTAGAATGTTTCTGTCTCTCAAAATTCATGTGTTAAAACCTAACCCCCAAGGTGATGGTACTAGGAAGTGAGGTCTTTGAGGGGTGAGGGCCTTCACCAGAACCCAACAATGCTGGTGCCCTGATCTAGGGCTCCCAGCCTCCAGAACTGTAAGAAATAAATGTCTGCTGTTGATAAGACACCCAGGTCTGTGGTACTTTGCCTGAGCTGACTAAGATGCATCCCCACACCATTCCCATCCCCAGGCGCACACACCACACACACACACACACACACACACACACACACACACAGCCCTGAAATATATCACACCCCAGTTCAGGATGCATTCGGCAGCACTGGAGCACAGGGAGACTGACCCCTCACTAAATGGGCGAAGACTTGGGTTTGAGTCTCAGCTTTGCCACCTACCCCACCGTGCCAACACTCATTCTTAAACATAAGAGTCAGACTGAGGCATTATCGTCCAAGGATCTTGATTCCATTCCAAATCCTGAACTATGGAAGAGAGCCCACTAGCACAGAACCAGAAATGACAAGAAAGTTGGGGACCCAGTGAAACTTCCCCCAGCTGATATGAGCAATATGACATTATTATTGATCAGACCCAAGCATCCTTACTTTTCTTACTTGGAAAATGCTCTTCAACTGAATATGTATGTGTCCAGAGAGCATTTATCTTTCCCTTAACTCTAAGGTTAGCTGCCCTCAGATAAGGATATTGACCTGTTTCTGGACATTCTGATGGCCCTTCAGGCTCAGGCTGGACAGGTCCTGGATGGTCAAAAGAAGCAGTCCAAAAAAAAAGCCCTGTGTTTATTTACCTTGAATAATACCAATGGCTATCGATCTTCTAAACAATGACAAAAATACCTGTCTCAGAGAGAAAAATTATTTTCTACATATTTGTGATGCAGAAAAAGCCAACCTATTTGACATTTCCATTCAAAAGTATCATAAGCATATTTTAATTCCTCTAGGATGAAACATTTCAAACTAATATATAAATGCTAAATTTATCTTCTGAAATTTTAGCTCAATATAGTTACTCTATACAAATAGCTCTGCTTCTTCAAAATGGGGACCTAAAACTCCCTCTAGTGAAATGTTAGTTGTTCTGAAATGTCTCAAATTTAAAATTTTTAATCCACAGTTTCAGGTGTGATGAAAATTCCACATTGATATTTTGACAAATTCATTTATGTTAAGTTAGAATTCAATTTTATTTTCTCTTTAAGAAAAATACAAACTATAACTAAAACCCCTTTTATTTAAAATTTGTGTGTGTGTTTGTGTGTGTGTGCTTATGTAGGAAGGAAGGTCATAGAAGGAATTTAAAAATATGTAATATTTACACTACAAGTTTAGGGTTTTTAAAAGTTATTAAAACATCGACTAGGCAAGCATATTAGCTAAATAAAATTAATAAATAAAATACTAGTAGCCTAATTCCTATTAAGCCCCAGGCATTGTTCTAAGTGTGTGATAGGGTAGCCACTAGCCATGTTTGGCTACAGAGGAGTTGAAATGTGTGTAGTTCAAACTGAAATGTGTTGTAAAATATACACTGGATTTGGAAAACATTGTATGAAAAACACAGAATGTAAAATATAGCAATAATTTTCATTTTCATTATGTGTTGAATGCTAGCATATATTGAGTTAAGCAAAGCAAATGTTAAAATTAATTACCTGGATGTCTTTTTCTCTGCTCTTAAAAAGGTTCCTACAAAGTTTAAATTTCGTATGTGGCTGTCATTTCTATCATCAGCGCTGTCTGCTGGAGTGTTTTCCTCATTGTCTCAGACCTGATGACGATCTCATGAGGGAGGTGCCATCATTGCCTCATTTTACAGATGGCCAAGCTGAGGACACGGGGAGTGAGGGACCTGGCTAAGGTCACCCCTGTCCTGAGGACTGGCATCCAGTCATCTATTGGTTTCCAACACTAAAAGTTTGGAAAGAAATGCAAATGTGCTATAATCAACAGTCATTCCTTTAATCATATAATTATTTATAGCAGCATATTACTGATCTTAGAATAATTGCAGTGTGTTTGCTGAACTCTGATCAGACAAAATGGACTTAGTCATGCTTTGCATTAAATATTGGTGTGTTTTATATCCTAAATCCAATGGCAACACTTTACACTGGCAATACCGTTACAAATTTAATTCCATCCACCCAACTGAATCCTTAAAAGCAGCTCCCACTCTTCCCCAGATTAACCCACCAACGTCTAACCAGTAAGCTTACTTGGGCTGCATCTCACCTCAACTGAAGACTAATGGGGCTTTCAAATGCTCCCTCCTTTCCCCAATCAAAATCAGAGATTAACTTTCCAAATATCTACTAATGAGGAAAATCGGCAGCTTGGTTTCTACTTGTATTTTGACACATGCCTGCAAAGATGCACATGCCGATCCCACTAAATCCACAGCTTTCAGGGTCCTGAATTTTTTTTCTTTTTAGTTTCACTTCATCTCCTAGGAATTTGGTCCTCTGAGGAATGTTTAAGGTGGTTCTCGACAGGGAAAGAAGTTAGAAAACTGGAACATTTAGTGCAGCACAGATGGGGAGATTCCCATAAAATCCATTCATTCCAGCAAGTTCCTCTGATCCTGGCCTGATGGGCTTTAGTGTTGCGACTTATGCAATTGCTTTCAGTGTGTTCCAAAGGTTTTTAGACACATCTGCATACACTAACCATCTTCTCTGACCATTAAGCCATCAAATGTCCACAAGATCCTAGAGTCTGGTTGGTCAAGGCCCGGCCATCAGCTAAGGGCAATCCCTACATCAGCAGCTCCACCCTTCATCCTGGTCCATAGGCTAGAAATTTGGAAGCATCCTAGACCTGAAATCATCCTTTCCCTTGCGCACCACATGTACAAAACCTCTCTGGATTGACTTCTCCTACGCATTTCTCAAATCTGTCAACTTTTCTCCATTCCCTCCACTGCTCCCTGAGTTTGAACTGTTAATATCTCCACCTTAGGTTATAGGCTTCACCCTCTTAATTCATTACCTTCTTCAAAACATTCATCACTCTTCAATCAGAGCATCTATCCAAAAGGCAAGTTTGAGACACTCCAGTCCACCACTAACAGACTTTGATGGCCATTCATTACTTTTAGAGAAAAATAAAGCAAAATTCCCAACTCTGGCCCCTGTTTGCCCTTTAGCTCCATCTAGTATCTCTGCCCCCTCACCCCTGCACTACAGCAGTGCTGAGCCACTTAGGGTTTAGAGCACGCCAGGCTCGCTTCTGCCATGAGGCCATCGTCTCTTAGCTATTTATTACCCTTTTGTCCATGAGACTTTAAGGCAGATCTATACCCAGGGAAGCTTTTCCTGTCTTGTGAAGTTTTCTTCATTACTGTACAATTTCATATAACAATTGTTCTTTCCCTTCCAAGTATTATGCACCCTTGACAGAAACTATATGATTAATGTCAATCTTCTCTATTAGAATGTATTCTTCATAAGAGCAGGTAACAAGTCTGCCCTTGTAAAATAAGTGTAACTGTTGCATTTCTTTCTTCTCCAAAATTCTATGATTCTACCTTAACCAAATGTTTAAACACCCATGATGTCTACAGTATACCTCCCTAAAGACAAAATAAAGAAGAATAATTATTGGTCATAAGTGGTACCAGTAGACAGATTTCTCTTACACTCATGGAACTTGAGTGTAGCGGAAATTGAAAGCATGAATACTTTCATGATGTTTCTTAGATGTCATTTAAAATTCAATTGTCTGATCTAGCTTCCTAATCAAATTTTTATTTTTGAAAATTAAATTTTGTTGTTGTTCTGGTTTCCATAGCTTTCTAATGGGGTTCTCAGTAGACTGCATACAATATAAATGTGGTTACAATAACTCATACAATTTATGTTACGTGCATTTGGTTCTCTGCCTTCGCCTCAAGACACCCAATTGGCAAATCCCATACCTTTTCAAGGCTTTGCTCAAATCTCACCTTCTCAATAAGACCATTCTCTTCAACATCATAACTACCATAGAAATACTAATCTCCCTATCATGCTTTACTAGTTTTTCTTTAACTTATAATATAGTACATAATTTACTCATTTTCATATTTATTATTTATCATCTGTCTCCCTTAGCTATATCTTTGTATTTTGTTTAATGATAAATCCAGACACTGAAACAGTGCCTTGTGCATAACTGGTGCTTAATAAATATGTATTAAGTGAATGATGACTCCTTTTCAAAGATGTCTACAATTAATATCTAAAATAAAACTATTTTTTTAAACATGCATTCTCCCCTCCTAATTTATTCCAAACATTCCCTGAAACTCATCCAACTTTTGTTATTTAAATCAAGCCACACTAATGGATCAATTTTTTAAAATGTTAACCACGTATCTATAAAGCAGGCACCAGCTCTCATAGGCTGCTTTCCTTAATCAGTATCTTTCATTAGGATTGAAACTTCGAGCCCACCCTGAAGGATGCTTCTCTTTTATATGCTTGTGTAGAAAGCTGCATACACTTGCTTGGCTAACATTTAGTGGCACACTTGTTGACTAAAGGAACAAGAGCAATCACAAAAAAAAAGCTTCCCAAACAAACCGTGATGGTCTTTGCATGTCTCATTAGAGAGTATCTAACCCAGCCTACATTAGCAGCTGGGGCTACTATCACACACCACAGACTGGATGGCTTAAAGCAACAGAAATTTATTTCTTACAGTTCTGGAAGCTGATGTCCAAGATAAGGTGTGGGCACTAATCCTACCCTGAGGGCCCCACACTCATTAATCTCATCTAACTCCTCCTAAAGTCCCTACCTTAAAATACCATCACATTGAGGGTTAGGGCTTCAACATATGAATTTTGGGAGGATACATTCAGTCCATAATACAGTCGAATGTTGTTTTCAGCATCTGTTTTTCTGATAGCTTTGCTGACTTGTTCTAAGTTTTCTGTATTCCTTTATAAATAACTAAGCAATATATACTACTGGTGAAGAAGTTGAGATGTAATTGGAGAGTCAGAAAAACTGAGATGAAGTCTGAAATCTGCACCCGAAATTGCCAATTTTGCAGTTTTGCTTTTGAGTAGAAAAACTGAACGTGAATCTTGGGTCACCAAGGTGTTGACTCAGTCATGTAGCTTGTACTCCTGCTTTGTACTTAAAGCCACACATCTAATCCTACAGTTAACATTCTCATCATCCTCCCAGACACTAATGCAGGGCCATGAATAATTCATTTTCCCACATTGGCCTCTATGGGATCTCCATGTGTAAGCCCTCAGTGTCACTACTTTGAACCAAAGAAAGCAAGGTCCTCACAGACCCCTAAGCTGAGAAAGCTTCCAAGGGTCATCTAGGTAAGGCTACATACAGCCTTGTGGCTGGCACGTGGTAGATCCTAAACACATATTTGAATGAATAAAATAATTATTTTCACCATGCCTGTGCAAACTTTCTAAACGTTTCAGTTACAAGGTGGCTGAGAGACTTGATGCTGGTCCTAAAAAGGAATAGAAATTTACTGGAAAGAGCATTGCTTCTCTTGCTTTGCCCATATAATGTGGAGATGAGGCTGGCAAAGTTCTCCACCTCTTCCTGCCTTGAACACAGAGGTGATGCCTGAAGGTGTCACAGCTCTGATGGGACCAGGAAGTAGTGACATCCAGAGAGCTGAGGGTGTCACCAAGATGTGGGATTTCACATCGTTGAGCTGCTGGGTCAGTGGTGACCATCACATCCTCTCAGCTTCTTGTGAGCTGCTCTTAGGAAGGAATTCACTCATAGTGATAGTTTTTTATTCAGATCTAAAACCTTATAAGGAAAAAGCTGGTGTAATTTAAAACCTTCTTAGTAACCTTGTTTACAAACAATATTACAAGAAATGTGTAAAAAAAATCAAATGATACTCTGAAGTGACTGCTGGAGGAAAAAAATAGATAATCAAATACAAAGGGACAGTATGGAAATTTTAATAGACACAGTAGCAATCTATTTTTAATGACTCTGTCACATCTAAAGTGATTTATCATTTGTTGGCAAAGCAAGGCTGAGGTTTATCACAAAGTTAATGCATGTGTGAATCATTAATTATTAGCAGTGATTAATTCTCTATAAAAACTTTTCCTGCTTGCCTAAATGAGTATGTCCATCCTGATCCTTATGCAGCCCTTGCTTTTTTTGACCTGATATTTAAAGAAATAGTTAACCTTAAAGTCATGTGACAGCCCTGTGCTATGTTCTGAATTATGGCCAAGGGGGCATGGCCACAAATTGTTAGAATGGCTGTGATTCATTTGAAGTCGTTTTATTGGAGAAATTATAGGTGGAAATCTCTGTAATGGAATAGTTCAGGCTCCCGTCAAAGCAACTTTCTAAAACTAGGTTTGAAAACTAGAATCAAGGTCAGAGTGACAAGATGACCCTGCACTTTATAGCACAAACTCCAAATAAGAGCCAAGCCATTAAAAACGTGAGTGATGAGAGTGGCTGCATTCTTTTGCCCGTGGGCAAATACAAGTTTCAAAATGCCTGTACTGTAGATTTCCTACGTTCTAGCTTCCCCAATACTGATGCTTGGGTCTACATAAAGATACATAAATGCAAATAAGTGAAATATAGATTTTTAATGTTAGCCCAGACCATCTTGATTGTGGAATATCTTGATTGCTAAGTTGGAAATGGAAGAAAAAATTTCTGCTCCTTTGAGAACCATTTTCCTTTGACAATAATTCAAGCCAGCATCTTCTAAATGACTTACAAGGATATACATGGTAGGAAGGCCACCCTGAGGAGGTAAAATAAATACTGGCCTTGCAGGATCTGGGAGTAAACTGCTACCATTGCTATTGGCTGTTCGGTGTTTGACATCCCTGAACCTATTTGCTATTCCAGGAGGTAACGAAACTCAGTGGAGTAGAATTTAAGCTTTAGATCAGACATCCCTGCTTCCCTGCTGAGGAGCTCTGTGTCATTGGCAATTTCACTTAATGTGCTAATCTTCCAGCTCATCTGTGAAATGGGGATATTGACACTTGTCAGAGTGTTGATGTGATGGGTGAGCCGGGCGTTGCACAGAGAGCACGTACCATGGTGAGTAAGAAAGGGCCCACGAGAGTGATTGAAATGTGTTAGTATAGAATTATACTATTATAATTATGGCAACTTATATATTATAGTATATTTATATACAGTTGATCCTCGAACAACTTGAGTGTCGGGGCACTGATTCTCCACACAATCGGATACCCGCATATACTCTCCACATCCCCGGCTCCTCTGCATCCCTGGTTCTGCATCTGCAGATTCAACCAACCGTGGATCACATAGCACTGCAGGATTTACTATGGAAACAAGTCCCTGTGTGAGCAGACCGGAGCAGTTCACACTGTACTGCAGTGTAACTACAATATTAGAATACAGTACGTTACTGGCCAACTGAAATTTGAGGTCTCTAGTTCTTAGTCCTACATTTATTTTTCCTGGGGGCACTAAGTCACTATCACATGCCCTGAGAGGAACTTCATAAACACCTTGAGACCTGGTCACTGTCCTCAAGATGCCTAATTGTCATGTCAGCAGCGAGAACAAAGAGCCGTGGATAAATAATTTGGACCTTTTCTGAAGGAGAAGATGAGAGAGGCTGGTGGTCAGGTGAGATGTGTGGGTGGCATTTCCATTGCCCAGCAGCTCGGGAGATGTGGAAGTGAGGCTCAGAGGTCTGTGGGGGGAGGCGTGGTGCAGGAGGCTGAGCAGGTAAACTGTGACCAGCACAGGTGCAAAACTAGAAAGTGTAGGCTGGAGTAAGAGGCCCATGAATCTTGCCATTGAAAATTCCTATTCTGTGAGGCTTTCTTGCCTCAGTCATAAAAGAACTGAAGAGCAAATGTCACTATAGTCCCAGCACGTAATAGAAAGAAAGCAATCTAGTGGTAAGTGGCTGCTGGCGTTTGTTTAGCTGCCTAATGATGCAATCAAGGATCCAGACTCTTTATATCTTCTTCACTACCGTCCTCAGCATATTGGCTTTTCATTCTCATGCTTATTGTATGGTCACATGAAGGCTGCCACAAATCCAAGCATTATATGTGCACTCAAGGAAAGAATAAAAGGGGAAGTTTCGATTTAAATAAAAAGAGAGAGAGAGAAAGAAAGAAAGCAGACTCCTGGATTAGGCAGATTTGGTTGAAAACCTAGTACTACTTCCTATTGGCTGTGTTTTGATAGACCAATAATTTGGACTCTCCAGTCTGCAGTTTCCTCATCTGCAAAAAGAGGAGTACCCTAGAATTATAATGATAATTAAATGACTTAGTAGATGTAAAGAATTGAGCAGAATGCAGTAATGTGTAACACAAGTTCACTAAACATTAGTTTCAGTTTAGTCCATGTATCAGGATTATACCTCATTCAATTGCAATGCAAATCTAATATCTGGAACGGGATATAAACCACGGCTCTGCAAACAATGAATTAAGGAACTTTTGTTCAGGTTCAATATAGCACATGTCTATCAGTATGAATTCTAGGAAAGGTCTAATGAGATGACTATATGTTAAAAGTATCCCTTACTCTATTTCTACCTGATCAGATTAATTAGTATCTGAGCACTGGTGCTCAAAGTAAATTGAAATACCTTAAAAGTAACCACTTAATCACTCAACTTTGCTTTTGTTATTGGTTGGGGGAAGGGGGGATACTGGGAATGCAAAGCCACTGAGTATTAAGTGACCTCACTGAAATATCACCAACACAGTATCTTCTGAAGTGAAAGAAAATTATTATGTTTCTGAAGAGGTTTCTATGAAAGGAGTTATCCTTATGTTTAGCAGTTTTATAGCAAAACTACTTTGTATTAAGTTTTGCCAGGCAAATGATTATCTTCAACCCTTCAAGAAAATTAAATGGTAGAAGAAAATCAGCCTATCTATACAAAATTCTTATTAATTTCTCTAGTCAGGTGAAAGTTTATTAGTAATTTTTTAAAATGAGGAATCTTTTTTTTTAAGATAACCATCTATGTATGTCTTCTCAAATTACCTGAAAAATCTAAAATAGCAAAAAAAAAATACAATGATTGTGCTTTTTAAAAATTTAATGTATGAAATTTAAGTGGCAAATAGAGACTCCTGAACTAATGAGTAGGACCGTATATACTTGGAACTGTGGAGAAGGAGTTTGGGAAGAAAACATGCCTGTGATGCCAATTAGGTTTTTGAAAAATGAAAGCAATTTCAAAAAGAGCAACTTGGTATCATATATGTTGGCTGTAGTTAGCATCCATCAGAAATAAAATAAAAATAAAGACAGCAAATTATCACTTGGGTGGGCAAAGGTCAGCACAGCCACATGAAGCACAGTTTACTGGCAGCTCAAGCTAGACATTTTGATGTGCCTCCAGAACCTGACTAGCTCATGGGTACAGAGCAAGATTCATTTAAGTCATTACTTTTGAAGCAACGGGTAGAGTGGAGCCAAAATGACCCTTGGTAAATAATACAATAAATTTGTGTTACTTCAGAAAATCTTTGAAGGGAGAGTTTTAAAAATTATTATTAAAATGTTACTTAAATGCTTAGGCCAAAAGCTATCATCTTTACTTGAATTTGTCAACTTAGCAGAAAAATAAAATGTCATTTTATCAAGAGAGAGACAGACAGAGATAGAGAGACACAGACAGAAAGACAAAGAGAGAGAAAAAGAAGAAGAAGAAGAAAGAGAAGGAGGGGGGTGGGGGAAGGGGAAAGAGAGGGGGAAGAGGGAACAGCAGGGAGAGAATGACAGGCTGAGGAGAAACAGTCAAGCTTGTTCTCTTGCATTTCTACCACTGCCCTGCAAAGACTATCATGAGACTAGCTTACTGACCCCAGAAGAAAAATGAGAGACACTTGGAAGGGAGCTAGAACACCACAGTCCAGCCCAACCTTGACCAGTCCATCCGCAGCTAAGTACCAGATGCGTGATAGAGCCCGGTCAAGACCAGCAGCTCCACCTGGCCAAGCCTGGCATGTCTTCCGAGCCTTGGCTATAACCATGCATGACTGGTGTAAGCAGTTAAATTTAGGGATGGTTTCTTAAATGACATTTTATGGCAATAGCTAACTGACACATAGGCAAAAATCCATGCGATTAATTAATATTTTGGATGCATCTGTAATTTGCACAAGATAAATGCATAAGTGAAATGCATTTATTTAATTTGAAAATTGAGATGAATATATAATAACATTTGAGAAGTAAACAGTATATATAATATATATTTAAACATCTGGTATAACATATAAAAGTTACAAAGTATTTCAAAATAACAAGGTAATTTTATTTTAATGTTCTAAAATACATATATATCGTATATATATAAGATATATATACATATATATAAAAGGTGAAATTATTAAATGTGTTCAACACCAATAAAAATCATTAAAATAGAGCTCCTTGATCAGTATCACATCATCATTTTCTTAAAAAATGGTGTATTGCCTACAAAATAAGCACAAAAATTAAATTTTTTTTATTTGTCTTAAACACTTTTATTTCCTATGAGGATACCAACATGGTATCCTTGAATATAATTTATTAAAAATTCCATTCCTGGAGCTATTCAATAATTTATATAGATGCATGATGGAATGTTACATTTGATGATATATTGAATAATTTCTTTCTTGCTTAATTATTAAAATCTGCATTGTGGTTTATAAGCTTACTAGGTAAAATATATCATAATCAATGATCCGCTAGATTAGCTGATATACCTTCTAGTTCTAACACTCTAAAATTTATTCAGCGATTTCAAATACTTTTTTTTGAGATTGACCATGAGAAATGACCTCCGTCCTTCCACGGAGAAGGCGTTCATCCACCTCATGCTAGAAGTAAGAGGACTGGAGAAGAAGGAATTTCGAGACACTAAGTTGACTCTTACAAAATGTACATCTTTATATTCCCCTGCACTATCAATTTGGATTATCTTACGATAAAGCATATAATAGACGTGCCATCCATTTTCAAACAGTGGCCCAGGGAGTTCTTATTTTAAGACAAAATTGTCATCTATACAAACTGGTATAAAAGACCCAAAAGAAACGTTATTAAATAAATTATTCAAGCAGGTATTATAGAAATAATTACTGACAGCTGCATTTTTAAGATCTTCAATTCTTTATTAAAATGAAAATTTTGCTTAACCTAGAAGTGATTTTTTTGCAAACATATCAATAAATAACATTATTATTCGTTCATTCCCTCTTGGAATCTAAATGCTGGTCTCTCAGCACCTTTGGAGAGTTCTAGGAAACTGTTCAAACTTTTCAGATTACAATATTCATTAAAAGTCGTGATGTGATCACCTAGGAACTGATGTGTACAAATGAAAGTGCCTGGGGGTATATATGGAAAAATAGAGAAAAAATATCATAGCAACTGAGGACTTCCACTTCCAGCCAAGATGGAGTAACAGGGACTAGACTGACCCTCCCTCTTGAAGCAATTTTAAAAATAGGCAAAACATGAGAAGCAACAGTTTTTAAGAACAGGGCAGGAGGCATCACGGTAGAGCTATCCTAAAGAGAAAGGAAGAAGATGAGGTAAGCTCCGGGATTGCTGTCCTTTATTGCTTAGAGACAGTTTCCAGACTGAAGCTCGAGATGGGAAGGCAGAGGGATGCGACCTACTGCCCGAGTTAAGGAAACAAAACCTGGAGAGGCCAAGGCAGCTCAAGTACACAGGACTGAGCACCAGAGGACAGGTTGACAGAGAGACAGCTCTGATGCTTTGCAAAGGGTCCATCCTGAACTTCCACTGAGTATTGATCATCAGTGCACGTGGTGAGGAAAGGACTCGTGGCTGGGGAAAGAACCACCTGCGAGGTCTAGAAAAAGCAATTTCTGAAAACACAGAGTCAGAAATATTTCCTATTCCCCAAAACCAAAGTGGAAAATCTTATCATTCACAAGGCTTTGGGTCGAGTAATCATCAGGGTTTTCCCTCAAGGAATGAGAGAAAATTAGACCTAGAAAAAAAATGCTACACTGGTCCTACCTATCAAGAATCAAAAGTGAGATTCCAAAAGATTGAACTATGACCAAGTAATGAAACTGCATCTTGGGACACAGCTCAAAAATATTTACAGGAATACAAAAGTTATTCATGACCAAGGCACTACTGAGTCAAAGACAGCTGAAATGGCTATAATTTCAAGCAACGTATATTTCAGCGCAAAGAATATTCTCAGGGATAAAGAAAGTCATTTAACAACAAAGAATGGTTCAGTGCATCATCATTCTGGCTTCATCTGCTCATCAATAAGGGTTAAATAAATATTAAATAAGTATAATGAAGATCAAAGTTTTCTTTACCATTCTGGGCACTCTCTAAAGAGCAGCAGTGGGTATGCATTTGTGTTCTTGCAAGCCCACCATATATCCTTCCTTCAGTTTCACTTTGGGAAATGTCCTTTCCTCGATTCTGTGCAGTCTTGTAGACTGTGACTCAACATGTATACTAAACGACAATCCGATTGTTTTCCAAGGAATTAGAATCCTATGAAGGGACAGGAAGGGGGATACATACAGACCTATACATATCAATGCTCCAGGAAGACTGCCCATTAGTTCTGGTTGACCTGGTTCTGATTCTTACAGGTTATTCAGGTTTGTCTCCAGTTTGATGAGCTACATAAGCTGACATCTGTCTATCTCTCAAAACTTAATTATAATGTTTTCTCAGTTTCTCATGAAACTCCAGTCATCCCAGCCTCCTCTCTCTTCATTAAATGTTCCAAGTTCTTTCCCTCCAAGGCCTTTACCCTGTCACTCCTTCTGGTGAGCAATTCCTGCAGTCCTACCTATAACTGGTTCCTTCTCACCTTTTGTAAAGTAGCTCAAATATTACTTCTTCAGAGAGGTCTCTTTTTATACTGTCTAGAGCCACCATCACTCTGTTATTCTCTATGACATAGGGTCAGCACATTATGGCCCTCGGGCTAAATTGCACTCACTGCCTGTTTTCGTAAACAAAATTTTATTGGAATGCAGCCACACTCATTTTTAAATATTGCCTGCAGCTGCTTTCACCCTGCAATGACCAAGTGGAGTAGCAGACACAGTGAGAATATGTCTTGCAATGCCTAGAATCTTTGCTACCTGGCCCTTTAAAGAAAAAGTTTGCTGACCCTCCTTCATAATATGATTGTTTATTTCCTTATACATCTTATCACCATCTGCAATTATCTTGATCATATTTTAGTTGATTCATATCTGCCTCTACTCAACACTGTAGGAGTGAGGAAAGTAGGTGGCTTGCCTGCTTTTAATCCAATGCCTGCTGAGAGCAGAACTCAACAAATATTTGTGGAATAGATGAGTGAATAAAATGGGTATATCTCATCAACAAGTACTCAACAAGTACTAGCCACGCCACCTCTAGTATTCAATATACATGACAGTGAAGTGTTCTTCTCACATTCTTCTCTAAGGCCAACCTGCTAAGGCCATCTACTTTAAATGTATGCCATGAGAATTAAATTCAGCACCCGTTCTTGTTTTCCAGCCATAGTTTATGCATCAGGAATGAACTCACCCTCGGTTCAGTGGATTGCACTAGGAGTGGGCATCCAACAAGCAGACCAGCCAGAACGCTATGACCATGGGTAGAAAGGTGAACTGGACCACACGATTCATTAGCTATGTTTTTCAAGACTGAAATTGGAAATGTAGCTCAGGAGTTGGATTCGTCTCTGTTGAGAGATGCCTGAATGAGACTGAATTTCTCGGTCTTCAGGCATTCTTACATTAAACCCACTTTGTACTTGGGTTAGTGTGAGTTATATCTGTTATGTGCATCCAAAGCAAAAAATATAACATCTAAGTTAGAACGAGCAAAAATTACATAAATAAATAAACATACAATAACTCTCTCACAGAAGAACAGAATATGTGCTTTAAGATTTAACTAAAGCATCCCTCGAAGACACGTGTGGCAAGTGTGGGCAACCCTGGGCAACAGTAAAACTACTGTCCAGTTCAACATGCCCTTATGAAGAACAGACTGTCTTTCTGAAGTGATTGGTACTAATCAATTTCTTAAAGGTACAATGCCTTGTCACTGATGTGACTCATGACAGGAAAATCTCCTGGGCATGCTTAGAGCAGTGTTTTTGTTTCATCACTACAGAAATAAAATTATCTGACCATCTTATTTCTTTTCAGGAAAGAAGTAAAAAGAAGTGTGGTTTTGTTACTTTATTTTTTCTGGGAGTTGCCTTTACTACTGTTAATGTCAAAGATTAAATGAGTATGACCGTAAAATAAAATTCACTCAATAAAAATATATTAATTAAGCACTCAATCTGTGTCCCATTTTCTTCTTGTCTCCAGAGATTTATCAGTTAATAACACTTTGAAAAATATATGTGATCATGGGTGTTAAATGGGGTCATATACAACTCATATATGGGAACATTAAGAGACACTTAGATATTCTGGAAAAATATAAATTACAAAACACTTAAAGTTAACAATAAATTGCCATTTATCCCTGACCATGAACGCTAGATATCCTGGAAAACAATTAAGAGAAGAAATTTGACACATCTTATTCAAACTTTCACTAAAAATAAGCCAAAACGAAATTCTGCTCTATTTCCCACTCTCTATTACTAAGAAAATATCTTCTAAATATTTTATATATTATCCTGTGAGAGAGAACAGAATTTTGTCACTGTTACATTAACAATGTTTTCCATTTTCTAAGTTTTCTCATTGCATACAGTTTGCTTTTATTTCAGATTTTTTCTTCATAACAAATATATATCTCTGTGTTTTTTCCTAGTTATTTTAGATTTTTCCCTATTTCTTGCATAACCCTGCTGATCATTTCACCAACTTTCTTTGTTTTCTTTTGTTTATGTACTCTTGGACATGTACTGCTTTGATCGCCTTGTTTTTCCTCATTTGTGTAATCTTTCCCTTTTCCCCAAATTAATCCAAACAACTAATTTATTTATTTTAGATTGTTTAAACACACTCCTCACTGATGTGCAGTCAAATTAATGAGAAGAAGGAAAGAAAAAGAAGACAAAAAATTCAATTTAGACTTGTTATACTGAAACAAATGCTCATCTAGATTTTGTTCAGATATAGTCCTTCAAAGAAAAATAATTTCTTTCTTGGTACTAAATTACAATCATGTATAACAGTGTAAACATCACAACAAAGTATTTCTAAATCTATAACATAATTGTGAGGTGAAACCAGAGGCTTAAAAATAGACCATGAATCAACTTTGAACAACAGTCATCATAAAACCACAAAACTCCATCTTCTTGTCTGCATCTGAAACCCACCTGATTCTAACACCATGATTTGTCAGTTGTAGACTGTAATGCTGATATGGATAAACTTGCATATACACACACATAAGCCCATTGAAAGAGGTGTTCAAACGAACAGACAGCACAAACTCCCTTTTTGAATGTGTGACTCATGAACTGAGTCTTAACCTTGGAGTTACCTGGAAAAAGAAGGAGAGTAAACATTAAGTGGGAGGAAGTAGGGATGTGAGATGAAGATAGACTCAGTGAGAAGTAATTAGTTCAGTAAGGCTGGAGAATGTGGTCTCCATCTAGAGTGGCAGGAATTCCAGGAATCAGATGATGAAAATCCTCATGAGCCACCCAGAGGGGATGGGTTCCATCCTGGAGGAAGTGGGTCTGTTTAAGTGTTTTAAATAGTGTTGAGTCATTTTTTTAAAAGTAATGGGAAAAAAAGACATTCATTGTCTAGTTAGAAGGTTGACGAAATGGTGCGATTAGAGGCAAAGAGGAAGAGTGATGTTCTGAACTAAGCAGCAGAGGAAAGGGGTGTGCAGGCTCTTTGCAGGGCTTGCAAGTATTTGGCTATGGAGGATGAGAGACGATTCCAGGTACCTACCTTTCTGCCTGCTCATGCACTCTTTCTTTTGACATTTGTTTTAATATTCTGAAAGTGTTTATTTCATCCAGTATATTTATTTTATCTGTTTAATTAATTATTATGACAAGGACTGCTATGGACCTTTTGTCAGTCTTCTACTTGCCCACGGAGGAACCATTTGCTAATGAGAATCTATTGCTTTTTTTTTTACTTTATTTTATAACAATGATACTCTCTATGCATCCTCATTGCCAAACCTGAATGTACTGGCCATCTACTTTATTTTATTTTATTTTAATTTTTATTTTTTTTTTGCGGTACGTGGGCCTCTCACTGTTGTGGCCTCTCCTGTTGCGGAGCACAGGCTCTGGACGCGCTGGCTCAGCGGCCATGGCTCACGGGCCCAGCGGCTCCGCGGCATGTGGGATCTTCCCGGACCGGGGCACGAACCCGTGTCCCCTGCATCAGCAGGCGGACTCCCAGCCACTGCACCACCAGGGAAGCCCTGGCCATCTACTTTAAATGTATGCCATGAGAATTAAATTCAGAGAAATAAAAGAAGAACAGTAGGAGCAAATACAATGAAGACTAAATCACATTTAAATATCTGTCTAGAATTCATTTAAACATATATTCAGGGTGTTCTCCACACCTCAACACATGAAGTTGAATTTAACCTTATATATGACAGGAAGGAGAGGCCTGACTAGCATCACACAACAGGTGAGGGTAACAGCTGAGGGATCCAGGTATCAGTTTTCCTACTTCTAAATAGTGAAGAGTGTGAATTTGGAAACCGAGAGGAAAATAAATGCTTGAATGTCCTTGGATGTGTATCTATGAGGTGGTTGCCAAGGGTTTGTTTTTTCTGTATGCAGGTCTTGATAGATAGATGATAGATAGATAGATAGATAGATAGATAGATAGATGATAGATAGATGATAGATGATAGATAGATGATATATAGATGATAGATAGATAGATAGATAGATGATAGATAGATGATAGATAGACGATAGATAGATGATAGATAGAGAGATGATAGATAGATAGATAGACAGATAGATGATAGATAGATGATAGATAGATGATAGGTAGATGATAGATAGATGATAGATAGATAGATGGAAGATAGATAGATAGATGGAAGATAAATATAGAAAATATATTTTTCCATAAAAATATCGCTACTTTTATCACTAAATTATTTTTAGAAACTAGATTGTCAATAAGTTCCTCAATTTGTCTCATATGTCCATCTCATTTTCTCATTTTCTACATTGCCTTGAGAAACTTTTTCTCTGTATCCATAACCAACTGCATCTAAATGATTTCTTGCACTCATCATATTAAAAAAAAGTATATTAAACATACATGAATATATTTATAATATATTTATATCTCATTAATTGATCTTCGTCTAATTTAATTAATGTTAGGAAGAGCATGAATGGTTCCCCATTATCCCTTTTACATTTATTAAATTTCCCTTAGGAAAAAAGTAACAGTAAGGTTAATATGAATTTATTATTTTTTATTACATTGCACATTTCCAATGCCTTAAATGAGAATTAGATGTTCTTTAAAATACACAGAATGTGAAATATTTTTCAAACATAAATTTCCTCTTGACATGCTATGTAGTGAACAGAATTATTTCCTATTACAATAGTGAAAAAATCTTTATTGTAGGTCCTGAAATAGGAAACATATTTCATGGCTCTACTGTCTAAAAAAGATCACAGTTGGCTGACTGTATAGCATCTCGATTATTAGTTCTTGGCAAATTTCTCTCGAGGGTACTATTCTGAGGTTGTAAATGTCTACATCTTGAGTACTGTGGCATTGAACAGAGATTTTACATGAAGTTTCTCTGAATCAATAAAACATCAATACTTAAAACTGACTTACAGAACCACAAGCTTTTACTGATGTTATTAGCAGTCAAAGCATTTAATGATGACCTATGTATAAGACTTCGTGTTAGGTAATATATACAATTATTAAAACTGGTGACCTTTATTCTCAGCCATATTCATTCCATGAGTCCAGACCCAAATATTCAACTTTCTCCTATCTCCATGTTTCTCTTGCCTATATGACAAAGCTCAAAATTCCCAATTCTGAACTCATTAATATACCCCTTAAAACTTATGCTGTGGCATCAAGGTTCCAAGTGATCATTCCCAATCAGGACGTTTATCTTCCTTTGGCAATAGATCATTTATGTGGGGGAAACAGCATATACACACATAAAAAGCTACTAAGCATAAAATGTGAATTGCAGTACAAGGAAACAACAGTAAACTGTTTCTAAAGGGGTGGTGTGCATATCACCAATGATCTGTGAAAGACGTTAGGTGAAACATAGTCTGATATTTTATTTCAGGTGCTATGCTCTCATTGTGAGTGTACACTATCTCTAGGAAGGATTGTTGAGAAATATCAAAACTAGAAATATTTTTACATTTGTGACTCCCTCGATCTCTGTTCCAGCCAAGAAAACACGAGTAAAAAACCGCTGTGGGTTTCAAACCCATTCTAATCGAAACCTTCTTCTTATCAGTTCCAGGGCCCTCCCATAGGCATCATTTTAACCTCACTGAGTTCCATAGCCTTGGCCTCCAACTCAGGTACTCTGATCACCTTTCCTACTGCATTTATGTTCTTAAGTATTTCAGGACTTTCCATGCCTCAAAAACAGTCAATGGATCCCCACTGCACACACGATACTGGTGTTTGTGTCATTCTACAATTTGGAAACAGCCTTTCCTTTCTGCATTGTCTTCTGCCATAACCTCGCACATCCTATATTCTGCCACACTGGACTCTACTCTTCTTCCTGAATATTCCCGACATTTAGTACCACTTTGCTTTTGCTCCCTCATCCTCGAAGTGCCATCTTCTCTCTGTGTCTATTGAGATCTGACTTAACCATCACACCTGGTTTAGGTCTCATCTTCCACGAGTGTTCTCCAAGTCTCTCCTGTGGCATTCTCCAGCACTGCGCTCATCACTTTATGAGAGTGTTTTTCTCTTTGCATTATAGTTGCTGATAATACCTTCTCAACTAGGTTGTAATTTTAGGCAAGGACCCTGGATTATTCTCATTTGTATTTCCCATAGTTCGTACTGAATACTGGATGAATATATGAATGAATGAATGAAAGATTGCATTGTTATTGAGTATAGTGGAGGGCACACAAGCAATTGGGAAAACCCTGAGCCAATTTATACTTTTGGAAATTGTGTGATGTAGCATTTGGGAAATAAACGGTCAAATTACAGGTTAAATTGATAAATTCTAGACTACATTGATAATAGTAAACTTGTGGTCAGAAACAGAGTTATGAAATACTCTGAAATATCCTAACTCTCTTAAATATGGAAACTTCTAATTTCTACAATGAGGAAGAGGTTGCATTCTGGAATTAATGGAGATGGATAGACACAATTCCAGAATATTTCTCTAACAGTTTCCTGCAGAACCTGACAGGCATCACAGTGGATTTGCTCACTAGGACTGGGGCTTCCTCCTGTCAAGGCTCCAATGTCACTGAAGTGCATGGGAGAATATTATAGTATGTATATAATATATTATCAGTGTGTAAATATTATATAACAATAGTATATAAATTATATAAATGTTATTATTATATTGACATGTACACATTGCTATATTTAAAATAGATAACCAACAAGGACCTACTGTATAGCTCAGGGAACTCTGCTCAATGCTCTGTAATAACCTAAATGGGAAAAGAATTTGAAAAAGAATAGATACATGTATATGTATAACTGAATTACTTTGCTGTACACCTGAAACTAATACAACATTGTTAATCAACTATACTCCAATATAAAATAAAAATTAAAAAAAAGAAAAAGAAGTTACATGTTTTCTCAAAATAAATAAATAATAAGAATCTGAAAGAATACTGATCCAGATGTGAATTTGAAGGTAGGTTTGTCCTTCATATAAACCATGATTTCACCTTAATCCATGTGAGACAATGACAAAACTAATGTGTGTGTGTGTATTTCCAGAAAGATGAAGTTACTAGGGTCCCTTTTAATTTATGCATATAGGTATGGATCCAGAGACAGACTGTGGAGGGAAAATGCCACTCTGTCCATTTCCAGAGTGAAAGTAGAGCTTCGATGCCCAACTTTGACCTGGATAAGGAATTACAAGTAGGATTTTCCTTGCATTTTGCTTCTATGAAAAAACTGTGGGGATAAGCTATTTTTGGCTCTCATTTGCAAATAAAATATTATGTTCTAACACTGCCAAAAGTGAATCTTTCTGAAAGCTATAGCATAATCTTAAGGAGCATCAACAACCAGTTTTCTTGTCAAATACAGTGAAATTAAGCTGAAAAAAAAATCATTACTTCAAAGGAAAGTAATGGAGAAATGCAGCAGGCTAATAGTGTCACTGCCCCGAGCTCTACTGTCAAGAGGACGTCATTCATTGACCTTCTCCTCCTGCGAGATATGGAACATCCCTCCCCTGCTATCCCGGGCCGCCTCACTAGTGAGAGAAGGGAATCTCACTGAATATTTCATGGCAATCTGACTTTCCTTTAGGGCTTGGGCCTATTTTTCTTCTGGCTTATTTACAGCTTGCGCTGGTGCTAAAATATGTTATGGTTGGACATGTAATAAGTAGTCCGTCCCTTCTCCTGGCAGTTTGATAAAATGAGTTCAATTTTCTTACTGGTTCCTCTCTAGAGACGGGCAGAATAATTGGTACCCAAAGACTAGTTCAGTCATGCTAATGCTAAAAAATGAGAATAAATAGTGATAGAAACATATTTACTGTGTAGATATAAAATGTTAGAACACATCATCACCTCATTTAATGAAAACTTGGAAATTTAAAATACTTTTCTATTGTTAGATAATGAAAAAAAACAAAGAAAAAATTCTACTCACACAAGTAACAGTAAGATATATTAAAGATTTGTATGGATTTTTCCTAATATGGCAGAGTTTCAAGGCAAAGAAATAAAAAAGACCCATATGGTGCTGAAGATGGAAGGTCGAATTCCTAAGTTATCATTTAAAAGATAAGCTATGTGAGGCCCATGGGAGCTTTATCTCCTTTAACCACATATATGTGAGTGGTTATTATAGTGTGGTTTTGTCAAGGGAACTTAGCAACGAGATAAAATAACAGCTGTATATTTTGTAGAGAAGTTTGCTTAGGAAGGCAGTTGCCATGGGAACGCCTGGCAATAGAGATTTGATTTTGTGTTGTATGAAAGTGATGAGTTTACTTTGTCTAGATTATTTTCCTTGCACTGGCAACTTCTGGAGGAAAAAAAGAAACTAAACAGTCTTTTCCAGACATTTGCATATTAAAAAACAATCCACTTCATTTTTGAATAGACGTGGAGAAGACATTATTGAGAAACTTCTTCACCAAATGAATCACGTACTTATACCAACAAATACGTATTGTGTCCATTTACTGTATTTCAAAAGAGCTCAGACTGCCTCAGTATTGCACTGCAGCTCTGCTTCACTCAAACGACTCACATTCAATTATGTCTCCAGAAATGTGCCTAAAATAGTTGCAGCTGGGAGATATATAAAAAACAAATCTTATGAATGAGCAAAAACGAAGTGAATTATACTCCATGGGGAAGTCTCTCAATGAAAAATCTGGTAAACAGGCTCTTGGAAAAAAAAAAAAGGGAAACAGATGCTGACTGATAAGAATTTGCTTATTTTAACAGGGAGACACCAGCCTGTATGTACTGGAGCTCCAATGAGGATTTGGTGAGATGTTTTCTCTCTGCAGGTGGCAGGGCTTCAGTGGACTGAAATATCTGGATCAAAAGATGAAATGCACTTCACCTCTGAGACTTGCAACATGCATTTCAAATGGAGGAATTCAAGATGGCCCGGAACTGTGGGCACCTACAGAGTATGAATTTACTGCATAGCCCTGGGAAGTCTATCTTCCAAAGCCAAGTTCGCATATCACCAAGGAGGGAAAAAAAGGCAAGTTTACACACCCTCCCTAACCCTCCCTTCCCCCTCAGCTTCCACATCAGGCCTTACAGAGAAATCCTATTTATTTTGCACATGACCTGACAAAGCTGGAGCAGATCTGACATATCTAGGAATTATCTATCGGGTCCTGCGTTGAGGGAAAGATCATCTCCCAACCAAGACCCCAAATCTTTTCTTTTCAGGTAGGCTCAGAAAGGCTGTGGAAAGACAAAAGAAGGAGCAGATACTTTTTTAAGTCAAGTCACTACAAGGACTAAGAAACTTTCGGCATCTGGCCTTAATTATTCTGGCACAATCTACCTTCCGGGATGTGACTGTTTTCAAAAGCAGTAGAGCCTTACTCTTGTTGTCTGAGCTTGGGTTTTTTTCTGAGATTGGAAGAATGACCCACGCATTTATCCCTTGACCTTTCTTTACTGTTGACTAAGTTGACAATCTAGGGGAAGAATACAGGGAACTCCTTGAATTCACCTGGTGGAAGCTGAGTCCTGATGTTTTTCAGGGCTGCTTTGACAATGTAAGGTCATTTTATAGGAAAGTGCATCCTATTTTGACCTGGGGTGTTAGCCTGATGGTGTATTGCTTCTGGCCTATCTCTGAGGAGCTCTGAGCCAGCCAGCCGAGGAGATGGGACTTTCAGAATAATTACAACAGTGAACATTTATTTCACATGCATTACGTGTCTAACACTGTGATTTCCAAGCATTACTTCATTATAACTTTGAAATGACACTGGGTGGTCAGTACAATTACTGTTTCCACATTAGAGGCAGGGAGCCCGTGCAACCTGCCCAAGTTCTCCAAGTGGATTCATTTAGAGCTGCGGCCGGGTCAGGCTGGCTCACTCTAGAAGTGGAGTCCTGAGACTATTACTACACTGCAAGGTGCCCTCACCTCCCATGGCTGGGAAGTCACCGAGCCTCATCCACCTCCTCCTGCTTCAGAAGACGGAAGCTGCGGTGGACAGCCAGAGACTTCTGGAGCTTATCATAGCTCACTGTCCAATCCACATTTTCTCATACACGTCTTATTTAATTTTACTGTTGATCTGGAACCTACTCAGCTGTCTGAAAATGTCTTGAAAGTCCTAATACATTCATGATGCTGACTTAATTTGACTGTCGACAACCTCGTTTTAAAATTGTTCCCATTTGAGGTCCTTAATATATATTTGAAATAAAATTAGGGGCATATAAAAATGGAATATAGGGCCTATAATAATATAATCATAGAAATTAAAGTTTAACCAGAGTCCCCTTAGTTTCAGAAAGTTTGTTTATGGATATGGGTATGGTAACAAGCTATTATCTTCACTTTGGACTTGAAAAGATACATTTATCCTGGAGTAGGAAACACACAAGCTACACACAGAAGGGATGCTCTGCTGATGCTTGGGAAGCCCAGAGTTTTACCAGGAATTCAGTAATAGAAAGGTCTTCCATGAAGAATCTTCCAAAAACAGCTCTTGCTTTGAATACACAGCTCAAATGAAAGGCTAAAAGTCAAAGGATCTGGATGGATGACTCTGTGATTTTATGAATTGGGGGATCTGCAAATCTATTTCAACATCTCAAGGTACTATATTATGACACTTTTTTTGCATTTCCTGAAAATAGTTTGACACTTCCAGAAATCCAATATTGCTTCTTAATACTGTATTAAAGTTAAAAAATTCTAACTTAAATTCTACTGTACTGAAATATTTGCTCCAATTTGAAATAAAAAATATATAACTGAGAATACATGTAGAGTACTGATTTTAGCAAAAATAGGTAGCATTATTTTAAAGAGAGCTTCTTTTTGCTCATTTATTTTGTTATCTTGTTATCACCTTACCTCCCCACTTCACTGAGTATAAAAAACAGAAAGGAAATTGACAGCAGATTTAGTAGGATTTCAAAGCCCGTGAGGAGAGAGGAAACAGGTGCTGATTTTGGAAGTTGTATCCATTCCTGATGGCAAGTACGCCCAGTAAAGGCATGTAACTTTTCTGTGTAGAAACAGCACTGACAGAAACATCACAGAAGTATTAGTACCAGTGTTACACCTGCTTAGGTGCTATTGCATGAGACCCATTCTGCTCTGAATCTGCTTTCTAATACAGTGGAGAAGAGTTGTCCCCATAAACACGCTAAATGTATTTTCCTGTTGAAAGCATGGTATGTACTTCAAAATCCTCACTCACAATTGAGCAAGTCATCCTTGTACAAGGGTCTTTTTAGAAATCATGCCAGGCTTATTACATGAAGGGGCAGCTGAACTCTGGAATGAATTACAAAGACTGTTAGGAAGGCACATGCTGTAATTTTAGGAAACTCAGATCTCTAGCTCTGCTTGTCAAATCCAGACCAGTTCTGACATTTATTATATTCCAAGCCTCTATACACATATATATATATAACTATATATAACTATATATATACACACAAAAATTCAATCCAGATGTTGCTTTCTGTTAGGATGGAGAGGAATGGAAATACAAAATTGACTGTGCTTTGTGGTATGAATTTCCGGGTCATCAAATCCAACATTTGGTCTCTTGCAGATTTTTGAGGTGGTACCATATATATACTCAAATAAGCATTGAAATTAACTTTGACTTTGAAGAAATGTGGAATTGGAGATGTTCTGTCCTGATAGGAATCTACTTTTAATACAAATAGAGCTTTGGGTATGCTATTAAATTGGTGTTTTAGTTAATCAGATGTGTTTCCATAATTATTAATGTTGTTTTCCATCATAATTATAACAAGCAATTGCTGGATTACTTGCCCACTCCCCTCCCCCAATCCTTTTACTGAGAACTGACCCTTCTGAAAACCCACGTGGTCACATGGGTGACTCCCAGCATGTGTAATGGTCTTGCATTTTGGCTGCCATGAACTGACTTAGACTAGGCTAATGACAGCTCATTCCCAAGGACTTTAGAACTGGGCTAAGAGACCGATGCAATTTCTTTCTCAAGGTTGTATCCTTACCATGCTGGAAGCTTTTGGCAGCCTTAAGGGAGACAGGGGAAGCCAGCTGCAGAGAGAAGAGTGAAGCAGACATACAGAGGTTGTCCTTGCTAAGACCCTTCATTCCAGATGGGTCTCTGAAATCACTCAAAGCATCTGCTCTTCGGGTTTGCTTTGTTCTTCTCCAAGTGTTTCATTCTGAAAATAAATAAACATGTTTTTTTAAAAAAACTTGTAAGTAAAATACAAAAGGGTTCTGTGCACAAAGAATTATCGTAGAATCATGAGTGCAAATGACCATGAGAATAATCAATAAGTAATCCCACGTTTTAAATTATCCTCAAAAAACTCACATCCATCACAATGAACAGCACAGAAACAAATGTTCAGGAAAGCAAATTTATAAGCGACTAAAACATCTGAATAGCTTCAAAGTAATTCAAAATGTGACGTAAATACGCCAACACGGGAGAAGCTGGAAAAGGCTCAAGGGATTTATTCTCTCAAAGCACTAATAGCTTTAGAAAATTGAGTAACACATTTCTGATGGGCTAAGCAATGTCTTCATCAAATAATTTTTGCTGTCTAATAGTGACTGTGAATTAGTATTTGGTGGTAAGTAAGAATGAAAACGTGAAAGGTTTGTCATGAAAGGTTTGTCATGAAAGGTTTTATCATGCTTACCCCAAGCTATGGAAAATTGCTAATTTACTATAATCTGAATCACCTATTTTAAGAACCACACTTTTTTCCCTATTATCTACGACAGACTGTAGCATTCCTCTGATGCTCACAACACTTCTAAATGTATTAATATTCTTTTTTTTTTCTTTTTTTGCAGTACGCGGGCCTCTCACTGTTGTGGCTTCTCCCGTTGCGGAGCACAGGCTCCGGACGCGCAGGCTCAGCGGCCATGGCTCACGGGCCCAGCCACTCCGCAGCATGTGGGATCTTCCCAGACCGGGGCACGAACCCGTGTCCCCTGCATCAGCAGGTGGACTCTCAACCACTGTGCCACCAGGGAAGCCCAATATTCTTTTTGGTATCTCTCTTCCAAGGTTCATTTGAGCTTTGCATGATAAAGCTTTAATACAAGATGTTCTTAAGGAACAAGAATTACACAGATATTATATCAAGATTTCTGTTAAGTAACTTCTAACAGAATAGTCAACCTTTTTATCATCTTTCAACATGGAATAAATACCTAATAAATGTCTTTCCTTTATCAGACAGTTCTGACCTAGACATCTGCAGACTTTATAAAATACAAAGTCAAAATAAAGGTATGTAATAATACCACTTAAGGTTAGTTGCCTTGGAATGAAATAAATCACCTTCCCTATTTTAATTAAAAGTTTTGATAAACAAAAGTTTCCACTGTTTTTGCAAATTGTTCTTTTGTTTGTCTAATAAAATAACTTTAGTTTATCTTTTTTTGTCTAATTTGTGGCTTGGAAATAATTTTAAATGTAAAGTTATTTGCAAGGCTAGAGCAAAGAATCTCTTTTTTTTTCCCCTGAATCATTTGGAAATAAGTTGCCAACATAATGTCCCATCCCGCTTAAACACTTTAGTGGCTACTTCTTACAAACAAGGACATTCTCCTACATAACCAAAATACATCAAAATCAGGAAATTAACATTACACATTATCACCATCTAATCCAGAGACCCATCAAAGTTTTGCCAACTGTTCCAATATCCCCTGGGAAAGTAGAAGATCCAATGCAGATGACATGCTGCATTAAATTGCTCTATCTCTTTAGTCTCTTTCTGTGTGAAATATTTCTCAGACTTTCTTTGTCATTTATGACCTTGAAACTTTTTAAGATTACAGTTGTTTTCACAAATCTTGAATTACAAGGCTCTACTGGAATTGTGAAAGAAAGTTACCTTCTCCCTTACTGCTTTCCTTCTTTCCTCTTCCTGCTTCCAAAATGAAAAAATATATACAGTAATTTTAGATTAAAATATTTAAATGTTACCTCAATTTTCTACCAAATAGGAAGAAAACTCACACATGGACATATAATACAAATATGCATTTGTAAAATGGAAATCTGGAATCGAAAATTCTCAAGGAAATCATGTCAGCCCTAAAATCCTTCAGGACAGGAATGCACACTGGATTTCCCTATGACCAGAGAACCTCAGGCCTTGGCATCCCCTCATTTTCGAAACTGACATGAAACCGAAAACAATGAGACATGATCTGTTTCAATTATCACCAAACATTCCTATTCTCAACCTCTTCAAAATTGTCATGAGACTCAGAACTGCTTAAACTGCCATGGGAAGAAAAATTTGTTCATAATTTCATTGGTTCCAGCTTCTATACTCAGCAAAATGTATTGTGTGTACCATTTTTAAAAGACGTAGATATTTATTAAAAATATTATAGCTATTATAAACGTTTCCACATCCATTTGGGTAGTTTTACAAAGTATTAATGGTATGGATGAATTATATTTTGAATACCTGGAAATAACATGGGATTTCTGCATGTTGAAAAGAGAAAAATCTTTTTAGAAGACAAGGATGGTTAAGAAAGATCTGATGTTTGGGATTTGCTTTAAATTACTGAGTAACTTGGGCTTCCCTGGTGGATCAGTGGTTGAGAGTCCGCCTGCCGATGCAGGGAACACGGGTTCGTGCCCCCATCCGGGAAGATCCCACATGCCACAGAGCGGCTGGGCCCGTGAGCCATGGTCGCTGAGCCTGCGTGTCCGGAGCCTGTAAAAAACAAAACAGAAAACAAGTGTTAGTGAGAATGTGGAGAAATTGGAACCCTTGTATTATTGGCAGGAATGTAAATATGGTGCAACCATTATGGAAAACAATAGGGTAGTTTTCAGAAATTATAAATAGAATTACTATATGATCCAGCCACCCCACCAGTCTTGAGAGTAGCCGCACAATATTGCGTTCCCACCGGCAGTGAATCTGAGTTCTTTTTGCTCCACATCTTTGCCAGCATTTGCTGTTTGTCAGTATTTTGGATTTTGGCCATTCTAATAGTTATGTAGTGTTATCTCTTTGTTGTTTTAATTTTCAGTTCCTTGATGATATATGATGTGGAGCATCTTTTCAAGTGCTTATTTGCCATCTGTATATATTCCTTGTTGAGGTGACTACTCAGGTCTTTTGCCCACTTTTAATCCTTTTTTTTTTTCTTACTGTTGAGTTTTAAGAGTTCTTTTTATATTTTGGGTAACAGTACTTTATCAGATGTGTCTTTTGCAAATATTTTCTCCCAGTTAGTGGCTTGTCTTCTTACTAGTTTTTTTTAATAAACAAATTTAACATATTATGCTAACTTAATACTAAAAAAGGGCCATAAACACTAAAATTAAATCCATCTTATGGTACTGCTGATATTTTGTAAGTATGTGCTTTTGCTTCTTCCGTTAACATGAGTTAAAAATTAAAGTGCGTTTCTGAATTTTTTTTATTCTACATTTGTGGAATTAGACTAAACTTGTAAACAATGATCACAGGTGGTTTATTAACAGACAATTGTTGATGAGCACTCACTTGTCCCAGTTCTCTGGAATCTGCCATTGGGTCCCCCTTCCCTGGCTTACCTTCTATTCAACTGAAAGACATGGAATAGAATAGGTATCTCATTGCCTTTATTTAATTAATTAATTAATTAATTAATTTATTTATTTGCAGGACGTGGGCCTCTGACTGTTGTGGCCTCTCCTGTTGCGGAGCACAGGCTCCGGACGCGCAGGCTCAGCGGCCATGGCTCACGGGCCCAGCCGCTCTGTGGCATGTGGGATCTTCCCGGACCGGGGCGCGAACCTGTGTCCCTTGCATCGGCAGGCGGACTCTCAACCACTGTGCCACCAGGGAAGCCCTCATTACCTTTATTTTAAATTGAGAGACCAGATCTGCGAAGAGGTCATTTCATTTGAATCATGTAGTGTAAAGGATGTGGATTAAAGAGAATTTTCAGTTTAATATTTTACTTGGCTTTCAACGCACTAGCCACAGGAAAGGGAAGAAACATTATTCAGTCTCTTCAGTCTAAATGGAATGTTAGGAATTCCTAACTATTCCTATGGGTCTGTCTAAATACAACAGTAATAATTACTTAGTCATCTAACCAGTCAATTCAGTTAGACAACTTGCTTAACTTTTTTTTCTTCTGATAGGATGGGATAATTGCCTGTATTACTTCCATCCATTGTAGTAGCATTACCATGACCTTCCCTGAAGAAGTTAATAAACCTGCATTTGCAATTATTTTCTTTTTTGTTGGTTTTGTTTTGCTTTGGGAGTTATGGATATTTACATATTTTGTATTTCACCAATGAGCCAAACGGTGAATTGCACTGTTTCCATTTTCTAACCCATGAGTTTAGCCAGTCCATGTAATGCAGTATTTCACTGTATAAAAGAGAAATTTTGATCATTTTATGGTAGGTTTATGGTGGTAGAATTAGTAAATGGCATTATGGGAAAGCAAAATGCTACTTAGAGAAATCTCTCTGTCCCGGGGTGGGGGATGGGACGGGTGTCTAGAATTTTGTGGAGGGAACTAGATGGACAGGAGCAGCCAGCTGATATGTATTTAAGTTTTAGGCTTCTCGTTCATTGTTTGAAAATGTTATGCTTACACTGATAAGAAAATAATTAAGATAAGCCTTCCTGAAATAGAGATATTTTCAAATTCTCCTCCAGACTTGTGATATAACTCCTAAAACCTCTGTTGTACTTCAGGTTAATTTAGATTTGTGATGTCCAGGGAAGAGTTCAGTAGTCCCCTGTAAAGCATCAGTTTAAAGGGAAGGACTTGACAGGAGACATACAATTAACTGGGAGTCCAATTCTCCAGTCTCCACAGTTATGAAAAGGAAGAGGTGCTCCCCTTTCATCACTGATTTGTTGGTAAGGACTGATTATTACTTTGTATTTTAACTTAACAGTTTTGCAAGAAATTCTCTTTCCTATTTCTTTATTTTATAGCACTGTGAATATATAATAAGCAAAGAAAACTATGATATAAAATTCATTGCTGAATTTATTTATTTAAGATTTTTTTTGATGTGAACCATTTTTTAGTCTTTATTGAATTTGGTACAATATTGCTTCTGTTTTGTTTTGGGTTTTTGGCCCTGAGGCATGTGGAATTTTAGCTCCCCAACCAGGGATCAAACCCGCACCCCCTGCATTGTAAGGTGAAGTCTTAACCACTGGACCACCAGAGAAGTCCCCATTGCTGAATTTAAGTCATCACACAGGAAAGAAAGATTTTATCTTTTGCTCAGTAAAAGGGAATTTGTAGAACTGAGAATCTGGAAGAAACTGAGAAGTAGATTTAATAGACACAACACGTTTTGAGGGAAATAGAATGAGAAAAAAATACCCTGAGGCTACCGCTGCCTATTAAGAAGTGGATCAAAGGAAATAAATGATTATATCCTTAAAAGTAAATTTCTACTTGCATAATGAAAATAGTAAATATCATACTTCACAGTAGAAACTGAATAAAAAAAGATGAGTATTGAATAGTAATTTACCTCATCATAACCAGGATCTTAATAGCTGGCGATTAGTATTATATACAGAAAAAGTGATCATAATCTAACAAATTTGGTATTTGGCCAAGGAGAAAGGGAATTATAGAGAATAATTGTAGCTGAAACTTTTATCTTCAACAATAAGCAGAAATGTTGCATAAGGAGTCGTACACAATCAAAAAGATATGAATAATTTTTCATTTAAAAAGGGGAAAAATGTATTAGTCTCAATGTTTTATCCATAAATAACATTCTCTCAAAATAAATTGTGTTCTGTTCACTAATGGAGAGGACAAAGAAATACCTGCAAATATAAAATTTGAAAAGCAAAAGAGTTTAAGTATTGGAAAATAAAATGAAACAAGTCAGGCAAAGTAACTTATTTTGAATTGAGAAGTACTATTCTACTAAAATACATTGAGGTATAATCCAAGGCAGAATATCTTGAGACACTCCCTCATTTTTACAGTGATCATACAGGAGCAGATAATAATGGATTTGAAGACAATCACACTCACAGGGATAGAGCTTTATTGACTACATGTATTTCAGAGGTACTGTGCTAGGGAATGTGGACATAGATAAAACATGGAACCTTCAAGAACTTTATGCAGCAGGTGCCAGTCTCCCCAGTCCATTCTCAAGGAGACTGAGATCATGGATATTAAATAACTTGTCTAAATTCACACAGCCAGTAAATATGTCAAAATGAACACTAAATAGAAATTGAATTATGATCTGGCAAAACTTAGGAATTGACTGAAATGACCCGGAAGCCATTAGCAAGAACTATTTTGCGTATATGCACAGACAACATCCATTTACAATCAGTAATATCACGTTATTAATTTTCCTAAAAAGTCTGCTTACCTTAAAAGTTCTGTGATTAGCACTGAAATTGAAACTGTGATTAAAAACCTTCCAACAAACAAAAGCCCAGGACCAGATGGCTTCACAGGTGAATTCTATCAAACGTTTAGAGAAGAGCTAACACCTATCCTTCTCAAACTCTTCCAAAATATAGCAGAGGGAGGAACACTCCCAAATTCCTTCTACGAAGCCACCATCACCTTGATACCAAAACCAGACAAGGATGTCACAAAGAAAGAAAACTACAGGCCAATATCACTGATGAACATAGATGCAAAAATCCTCAACAAAATACTAGCAAACAGAATCCAACAGCACATTAAAAGGATCATACACCATGATCAAGTGGGGTTTATTCCAGGAATGCAAGGATTCTTCAATATACGCAAATCTATCAATGTGATAAACCATATTAACAAATTGAAGGAGAAAAACCATATGATCATCTCAATAGATGCAGAGAAAGCTTTCGACAAAATTCAACACCCATTTATGATAAAAACCCTCCCGAAAGTAGGCATAGAGGGAACTTTCCTAAACATAATAAAAGCCATATATGACAAGCCCACAGCAAACATCATCCTCAATGGTGAAAAACTGAAAGCATTTCCACTAAGATCAGGAACAAGACAAGGTTGCCCACTCTCACCACTCTTATTCAACATAGTTTTGGAAGTTTTAGCCACAGCAATCAGAGAAGAAAAGGAAATAAAAGGAATCCAAATCGGAAAAGAAGAAGTAAAGCTGTTACTGTTTGCAGATGACATGATACTATACATAGAGAATCCTAAAGATGCTACCAGAAAACTACTAGAGCTAATCAATGAATTTGGTAAAGTAGCAGGATACAAAATTAATGCACAGAAATCTCTGGCATTCCTATATACTAATGATGAAAAATCTGAAAGTGAAATCAAGAAAACACTCCCATTTACCATTGCAACAAAAAGAATAAAATATCTAGGAATAAACCTACCTAAGGATACGAAAGACCTGTATGCAGAAAATTATAAGACACTGATGAAAGAAATTAAAGATGATACAAATAGATGGAGAGATATACCATGTTCTTGGATGGGAAGAATCAATATTGTGAAAATGACTCTACTACCCAAAGCAATCTACAGATTCAATGCAATCCCTATCAAACTACCACTGGCATTTTTCACAGAACTAGAACAAAAAATTTCGCAATTTGTATGGAAACACAAAAGACCCCGAATAGCCAAAGCAATCTTGAGAACGCAAAAAGGAGCTGGAGGAATAAGGCTCCCTGACTTCAGACTATATTACAAAGCAACAGTAATCAAGACAGTATGGTACTGGCACAAAAACAGAAAGATAGATCAGTGGAACAGGGTAGAAAGCCCAGAGATAAACCCACGTACATATGGACACCTTATCTTTGATAAAGGAGGCAGGAATGTACAGTGGAGAAAGGACAGCCTCTTCAATAAATGGTGCTGGGAAAACTGGACAGGTACATGTAAAAGTATGAGATTAGATCACTCCCTAACACCATACACAAAAATAAGCTCAAAATGGATTAAAGACCTAAATGTAAGGCCAGAAACTATCAAACTCTTAGAAGAAAACATAGGGAGAACACTCTATGACATAAATCACAGCAAGATCCTTTCTGACCCACCTCCTAGAGTAATGGAAATAAAAACAAAAATAAACAAATGGGACCTAATGAAACTTAAAAGCTTTTGCACAGCAAAGGAAACCATAACCAAGACCAAAAGACAACCCTCAGAATGGGAGAAAACATTTGCAAATGAAGCAACTGACAAAGGATTAATCTCCAAAATTTACAAGCAGCTCATGCAGCTCAATAACAAAAAAACAAACAACCCCATCCAAAAATGGGCAGAAGACCTAAATAGACATCTCTCCAAAGAAGATATACAGAATGCCAACAAACACATGAAAGAATGCTCAACATCATTAATCATTAGAGAAATGCAAATCAAAACTACAATGAGATATCATCTCACACCAGTCAGAATGGCCATCATCAAAAAATCTAGAAACAATAAATGCTGGAGAGGGTGTGGAGAAAAGGGGACACTCTTGCACTGCTGGTGGGAATGTGAATTGGTTCAGCCACTGTGGAGAACAGTATGGAGGTTCCTTAAAAAACTACAAATAGAATTACCATATGACCCAGCAATCCCACTACTTGGCATATACCCTGAGAAAACCAAAATTCAAAAAGAGTCATGTACCAAAATGTTCATTGCAGCTCTATTTACAATAGCCAGGACATGGAAACAACCTAAGCGCCCATCATCGGATGAATGGATAAAGAAGATGTGGCACATATACACAATGGAATATTACTCAGCCTTAAAAAGAAATGAAATTGAGCTATTTGTAATGAGATGGATAGACCTAGAGTCTGTCATACAGAGTGAAGTAAGTCAGAAAGAAAAAGACAAATACCGTATGCTAACACATATATATGGAATTTAAGGGAAAAAAATGTCATGAAGAACCTAGGGGTAAGATAGGAATAAAGACGCAGACCTACTGGAGAACGGACTTGAGGGTATGGGGAGGGGGAGGGGTGAGTTTTGACAGGGCGAGAGAGAGTCATGGACATATACACACTAACAAACGTAGTAAGGTAGATAGCTGGGGGGAAGCAGCCGCAAGGCACAGGGATATTAGCTCGGTGCTTTGTGACAGCCTGGAAGGGTGGGATGGGGAGAGTGGGAGGGAGGGAGACGCAAGAGGGAAGACATATGGGAACATATGTATATGTATAGCTGATTCACTTTGTTATAAAGCAGAAACTAACACACCATTGTAAAGCAATTATACCCCAATAAAGATGTTAAAAAAAAAAAAAAAAAAAAAAGTTCTGTGATTAATTTCAAACAAATTTTCCAGTCAAGGTGTGGCTACATGGCCTTTTATCCTACCTGCCGTAATATGATCAATCTCCAAACTATTGCTCTGGCGTCTAAAAATTGTAGCACTAATATGCATATTGCCAACAGAAAGTACAGAAATAGAGATCTAGGAATCAGAACAGACTAGGGAAGTCAGTTTTCCAGCCCTCCAAGCGGATGTTTACTTCTCTTCACTGAAGCTCTTATAGTCACTGTTTAAACTCCCCTCATAGCAAGAAATACACCTCCATCAGGGCATGAAGTATTCCTTCCATTTCCTAAGAAATATATTTTTAAAAAACAAAAACCAAAACCCCAAAATACCAATTTGAAGAGATACATGCACCCCAAAGTTCACAGCAACATTATTCACATTAGCCAAGATATGGAAGCAACCTAAGTGTCTATCAACAGGTGAATGGGTAAAGAAGCTACACACACACACACACACACACAGAATGGAATATTACTCAGCCATAAAAAAGAATGAAATTTTGGGATTTGCAACAACATGGATGGACTTGGAGGGCATTATGCTAAGTGAAATATGTCAGACAGAGAAAGACAAATACTGTATGGTATCACTTATATGTGAAATCTAAAATAATGCAACAAACAAGTGAATATAACAGAAAAGAAGCAGATTCATAGACTCATAGATATAAAGAACAAACTAGTGGTTACCAGTGGGAAGGGGGGAAGGGCAATATAGGGGTGGAGGAATTAAGAGGTACAAACTATTAGATATAAAATAAGCTACAAGGATATATAGTATAACATAGGGAATATAGCCAATATTTTATAATAACTATAAATGTAGTATAACATTTAAAAATTGTGAATCACTATATTGTATACCTGCAACTTATATAATATTACTGTACATCAACTATACTTCAATTAAAAAACAATGCTACAAAACAGATCTACTGTATAACAGGGGACCATTGTAGATAACACTGTATAGTAAAATTAAAATTTGCTGATAGTAGAACTTAAATGTTCTCAACAAAATAAGGGATAAATATATGAAGTGATGGATGTGTTAATTAACCGGATGGTGGGAATCCCTTCATGTATATATATATATCAAATCACTATGATGTACACTATAAATATATTACAATTTTGTCACTTCTACCCCAGTAAAGCTGAAAAACTAAAAATGCAAACAAACAGCTAAAAAAAACAAACCCACACACAGTGGTTGTAACCATGTGCTTGGTGACCACAAGAGGTCGTCACACAGGTGGCGGCAGCAACACCACATGGGGGGCAGCATGGCAGTCCTTCTTCTGGCCTGTGGCTCTGTCTCTAAGGACTTACAGCCCAGAGGGCCGGGGCACAATTCATCCTGATGTTCACAGTGCACCCAGACTCAGTATAGGGACGCATCTACCATTCAACAGACACACACACACACATACACACACACACACCCCTCAAGCAAGCAAATAACTTCTTAATGCTTGCTCTACAGAGAAGTGAAATAATTTAGCAAAGCAATTGAACAGATTATTAAAGACGGGGCTCAAAATAACCCATCTTTGAGTAAAAGGCATACTTTTTCAGCTTGATTGCGCAGATAATCACCCCAAGTCTGTGCTCTGCTTTGTTAGCAGAGATAGTTCCTGAAATTGATGTGCTTTTTGTTCATACACCAAAGAAGTAAAGGTCGCCCTGGCAAACACCTACTGCTTCTCCTGGAGTAAACCCTGTGCGCTGCCACTGCCTCAGGAGCGCCAGGACTGAACTGTCTACACCATCTGGAACCAATGGCCTCGCTTCCAGCTGAGTTCACTCAGCTCTTCATCTCATCTAAGTGGAGAAGCTGAGTGTCTCAGCGAGTGCTGCTTTGGACGGAGCAATAGGCGGTGTAATCTGTCCTTTGTGTATACACGAAATACTTTGGCCAAAGGCATTTCCCCTGTGCCCAGTGTAATCATTTCTCATTTTTTCCCAGCGGGGTTGCTTGAATTTTCAGGCTGTCCCTGGCCATCCCTCTCCTAGGAGATTACATTGCTATGGGGCTTCAGAATTTCTGAAATGCTTTGATCTTTCGGAATCCATGGCATGATACTAACTGGAAAGCAATGTTGCCTGGATTAGTACAAAAGGAACCACAACTGAATGGTGAACTGTCGAGAAGGAAACGCTGATTCCGATTCTCATGATTTTCCTCAACATTTTGAAACAGAGATACTTTCCTTATCTTGGACGTCCAGTCAGTATCGAGATGAGGAGGTGCTGCATCCATGGCCCTGCCTCCAGGCCCCTTGGTTCGAATCCAGTTCTGTGGCTTCGGGCCCGTCTTTTCTCTTTGTCCCTCGTTTGTCTCTTCTGTAAAATGCGACAGTGTTAATATCTATCTCATAGGGAGGCTCTGAAGACTAAAAAGGCATTTAAGGTAAACCATTCTGAACAATGACTGGTTAAAATAATACGCACTCTACTGATGTTCATTAATATTAGGGAAGCTCATTTTTTCTTGTTTTTTCATATGATGCTATTCTAGAAAGACTTCATCTGCACTGATTTCCAATATACATCCTTCAACTAAAAAAGTAAGGGAGTGAGAAATCGAATTCTTTTTTAAACAGTCAGCTGTTTTATCTTTTTAAAATTTGTCTCTCTACATCCAGTGACATAGGTGTTTTTAGTCCCATTTCTACATAAAGCAACTAAAGAATATGCAACTCATGAGAGATACTGTTTGCTGTATAAGGTTAAACACTATAAAAAACACTATATAAAGGGAGCCATAATTCTGCAATTCCAGAGGAAAAAACTCAGAAGTTGTAATGTGTGTTGGTCAAAATTAAATTAAAAGAATATTACTGATCATCCATTTTACTACCAGAAACACATTACATTTGCCCATTTTTAATAAAACAACTTAAATGAAATAAATACAAATTAAAAAATTAAACTATTCAAAATAATTGACTTTAGAATCTTGTGACTTTCACCAGTGAAAATTTGGAGATTTTTTAAAAACACAAGTGTTTCCCATTTTAAAATGGTAAAATTTAAGATCAGCACATAAGGCAAAAATAGTTCAGAGTCAAAAGTACTTTTTGCAAAGCCATTAAGTGACCCCTAAAACATAGGCAGAATATCTCATTTTAGGGCATTCCATTCTGTGAAGTACTCTTTTGGGATGCTGAAGTTTGAGCTGGTGAGAGGGATAAAGAGAAATTCTACACGTGGATAATTGGCCATTCAAACGATTGTGCCTTTAGGATAGCATTAAGATTTTGAGTCATGATTATAAGTGGTTGTGAAATCTAAGGTGTTTCTTCCTGCCATCAGGATAAAACTTATTATAATATCGTCTGAATAATTCATACAAGGTAACATATTTGCTTGTTTTTTAGAAAGCATTAACAGAGATGCTAATACTACTTTGGAATTAAGGGCATTATATTCTACATTCTGGGCATATATTAAATGCTCATATGATGGATTCATTTTTTTTCCTCACATCTCATGCATGTTTGCATTTATTCATCCATTTAATGTAAGCTTAACGTTTCCAAAGAATTTTTGTTTTAAAATTGTTATTTGAGTTTCAATCTGCTAATTTTACTTTGTTAATGCTTGATATTTATTTAACAATAGTAAATGTTACCTTTTAAATTGTGTGTCTACTTGACAGGCAATAGACTGTATTTAGATTTCAGAGCTAATATTGCATTGTTATTACTGTTTCATGATTCTACGCTATGCTTTGATGAGACCCACATGATTTGGGTCTAGGGACATGTCTCCTGCTTGTTGTGGCTCTTCAGGAAATTTCATGTTTTATTTGCCAGCATCCATTTATGCTGGCTCAGCTTCTGGGGGGACAGGTGGCTGATTGAAGTGGCAATTAGCTGATGGCAGTGCTGGTGGAGGTTGTGCACGGCTATTTTATGGCCACATCTGAATGCAGACACCAAGCGTGTGCCAAACAAAGTCTGACTGAAGACTTCATGAAGATCTAGAAATGAGTTTTTCAAAACTCTGATGCTTACAAATAAACAAATGGAATTCACACATCGTGCATACATTTTTACAGCATGCTTTACCAAAAAATGCGACCTTTAAAAAATTTTGGGAATATTTTATCATGATTTTAGAAAAAAAACCATTTTAGTGTATTTAAAATGCATTTTATTCCTGGAATCACCAAGTATTGAGTACCTACTGGCTACCAGATCCTGTATCAACAGCTAAGGAGCCACAGGTTAACTGGGGATGGTTTCTTCCTCCAAATCTGTCTCAATTTAGTGGAAGTGTATTAGGAAAATCTAAAAACTAAAAATCAAATTATTTCAAGAGAGCAAACATAAATAAAAGTTATGCGGCCAGTCAAATCAGAGACGTTATCCACGAGTGCAAATGTCTGCAGTGTTCTGAGCTCTGTGGTTGCCCTCATTCCCTAACATCTGTATCGTGCTTAACACCACATCCTTCTAAGGCAGCACACTTATTTTATACAAGATCAAAAAATGCTTTGTTTTCAACAACTAATCCTAGGTAAACAGTTTTGCCCATGATGTAAGGAATGTACTCTAATTGTGCTTCCTTTGTAAAACAGCATCTGGGAATTTCCTGCCATATGTAAACTGATGACTATTACGAACACTAGAGTTTTTACTGGTGTATTCCTGAGCTGCAGGTGGAGTAAAGTTCAAGAACCAATCTATATGGATTTTGACTCTAATATGTACAGTGAGTTGTGTGAGACCACCACAACTTTCTCCAGTACCTTCTAGTTCTAGTCCCATAGACAAAACTAAGAGGGGCTATGAGGCTTGCATTTGATTACCAAGTACTTGAGGTAATACAATGTGAAATAGTTCTTCAGTGTGTGGTTGGAGGCATTTATTCAAAGGGAGGATATTTGGGGAAGACTCTTAGGTTTTGGACAATGCTAGAAATATAGAGAAACTTCGAGTGGACGCCAGAGGGGAAAAGCCTGGCAGAAAAAAAGGGAGGGGAACAAAAAGATGCTTCAATATGGAGAGGCTGGTAGATTTTACTATTGAAAATAATTGTTCAGATGAAACGGATTTTTTATTTCCTTTTGTTTATTGAGAACTAAACTGAGCAACATGCTTAATTTTCAAGAAAGTATTACATTGGTTGGTGTAAAAATCTTTCAAAACTATGTTAACTATTAGTTCAAAACACTAACAAATGTTTTTCTTTTTTCACAAAAAGCATAAAGAACATAACCATCTTTGCGGTAATTTGGCTCTGTCCTTGTTTGGAAGCAGATAGTTAAATATGCTATTTTTAATAGTACTTCCTGTCACATGACTTTTGCCTGAAGTTGGACTGGAGATTGAGGATATTGACCATCAACTACTCTGATGCTCTGATAAGAAAAATACTCAATTGTGATTCATGATTCCAACAGAGTTTCTAAAAAGAAGCCCATTTAAGGCTTCCCTGGTGGCGCAGTGGTTGAGGGTCCGTCTGCCGAGGAGGCAGGGGACCTGGGTTCGTGCCCCAGTCCGGGGGGATCCCGCATGCCGCGGAGCGGCTGGGCCCGTGAGCCATGACCGCTGAGCCTGCGCGTCCGGAGCCTGTGCTCCGCAACGGGAGAGGCCACAACAGTGAGAGGCCCGCGTACCGAAAAAAAAAAAAAAAAAAGGAAGCCCATTTAAATACAAGCGTTATCAATTCATAACAAACACGATGAAGCATGGAATTGGAGATGATATATATTAAATTATGTATTAGACATTATGTCCAAATTTCACATGATTTTATGTGCTGTGGCATTTAATCGGCTATGGAAAGCCTGCCAGTGTGTTGATTTTCTCAATGAATCAACTACAAAATGAACAGTTAAATTGTTTCATTACTTTCTTGTCAAAACATGATAGTGGCTTTCTCCACACAGTACAGATTTTTAAAACTCGTACTTGGTTCATTATAAAGATAGTTTAAAATAGGATGACTACAGAAATTTACATTTTAAAAATATGGTGTATGATTTGAATATTGAGTCACAAGTCAAGAAAAGATCAGGACAATTAAGGATGGAATTTGCCACTGGAAACAGGAGCAAATGTTGGACTTTTCCTCCAATCTCACAATTGAGTGACTGAATTTTAATTGGAGTTTCAAGATTTCATCCATGGCCAGAACCAGCAGGCTATTCCAGGGAAGCCAGAGAATAGTATTTCCTTCCAGTAAAAGAGAAATTTAAAATGAAAGTTGATTTCTAATGAAAAAAATATTAAATTATGTATTAGCCATTATGTCCAAATTTCACATGATTTTATGTGCTGTGGCATTTTTAACTCACTCAGAGAAAATTAAGAACTTGGTAAGACTTGTGTCAGTTTTACTTGAAAAACAAGGCGCACTTTAATTTCAATGTCTGTTTTCTAGGCATAATAACACAAGAGACATTTAAATTGTTTTTAAGTATTGATATGTAAATAGATGAAGTAGAAACATAGATATGCTTTGCCCAGATTACTAAGGTTGTAATTGTATTAGAAGCTCACGATAAAAACTCTTAAAGAATAAAAAAATGGAAATCTAAAAAATGCCATAGTTGAAATACCTAGATCTAGTATGGTGAATCTTTATTTTTGTGTAAAGCTCCCAGCTATCAAATAATCCTCTATGATAACCTTATTAACAAATGTGAGTTCATACTTTCTACATTTTTCCTATAAATGTGGAATAAAAAGGTGTTCTTGCCTTAAAAGAATGTATAAACTAATAGAAAAAAATCAAGATTAAAAGTTTTTAAAATTATATGTTCTTAGTGAGTTTGCTAATGTCAGCGTGTACTATTCTCAACATCTCTTCTTATGGAATATTTTCCTGGCTGCAGTCCATGAAAAATTATTGCTCAATTGAAATTAAACATGATTAACTATGTAATTTATTTGCTTATGTATTTGAAATATATATATTGAACACTGAAAATGTGTCTTGCATTTGTTCTAGATTCTCTCATTGACTCCAAATGTCTTAATCGGGCTTCTACTATAAAAATGGTAAGACTATTTTTTACTATCTGTATCATTAACATATAACATTTTTTAAACCTAATTAGTATATCAGTTTTGTTGTAATGTGCATATACATGTTTTATGTGCCCATCCACATTATGAAGGAGTTCAACATACCTTAAATAGCAATATTCAAATTGCAATTCTAATACGGGATTACATGCGATTGCGGAATTAACATAAAGCCCAAAAGATAAACGCTTTTTAACTACAGTTCATTCTGAAAATATAGTATTGAAATATCTTGATCAACCAGAGTAAAGATAAGGAAAACAAGATGTCTAAACACCAACAGAGCAAATTCAGTGGGAGTTGTTTTAGATTCAGTTTGAAATCTGTGACTTCAATGAAGCAGAAACATTTGTCCTGAGAAACAGGAAGGTGAATGGAATAATTGGATTGAAACATACTTTTTTTTTTCATTCTCTCTAATCATATTCTTTCATTACAACTGAAATAAAATATGAACATAAAATTCTCATGCAATATACAATAGAAGAGTATGTGTCTGTGACTGATATGTGAAAGAATGAAATTTCTACATAAATGTGAAATAAAACCTAGAAGAAAAAAGCAGTAGCTATCATATTTACATGTAAGGAATGCTTTCCCAGTTCTTTACATAAAGTATCTCATCCAACAAGAAAAACCTATGTGACGTGTTTACATTCATGCACTGAGCAAAACTCAGTACCATTTCTTTGGTGTTCCTGCCAAAAGCCTATATGTAAATTGAATCTAACCATGAGAAAACATCAGATAAACCCAAATTGAGGGGCGTGTTACAAATAATTGCCTAATATCCTTGTAAAACATCAGTATATTGAAATATATAAAGACTTGGCAACTTTTCCAAATTAAGTGATGCATAAGAGACGTGACAACTGAATGAAACCAATCATCTTGGATTTTATTTGTTTATAAAGGACTTTGCAGGGACAATTAGCCAAAGCTGGACTAGTCTGTGTATTAGTAGTATTACTGTATCAATGCTAATTTCCTGAATTTGATGACTATACTGTGGTTTTGAGAAAGAATCTCTTGTGTTCAGGTGATATATAGTGAATTATTTAGGGAAGAAGGATCATCATATATGCCACTTCCTCTTAGACAATTCAGAAAAATAATATGCACACATATGTGTAGAGAGAGAAGGGGAAATGGATGAAGCAATTGTAGTAATATGTTAACATTTGGAGACTTGGAGTGAAAGGTGTTTGGAAATTCTTTGTACTATTCTTTTTTTGTTTGCTTTTTTGTGTTTTTTGTTTTTGGAATTCTTTGTACTATTCTTAAAAAGTTTCTATAAGTCTGAAATTAAATGTATATATTATAGTATTTAAGGTGTCATTGAATATAAATAACTAAAAATCATGACTGTCTGCAATTTGATGAGAAATCATTGTTCTTAAAAATCATGCTGGTCAAGTTCAAGTGGAACAACTGACAGAAAAACTCAGTGTTATAAACCTAGTATGCCAATTGCATTATAATCACTACTGATACACATGTCTTAAGACCTTGCTAATCACTTCTACAAGGTTCATCCTTTCTTTCCTGAAATCTCAGGGGTAGGGGAACATATTAAAAGAAATACTCCTGATAATATATTACTACTAATAATAACACATCTTACTGACTTTGTACTAAAATAAGAGATGTGTCAAATGTTTTATATGTCATTTAATCTTCAAATGTCTCTAAGAGCAAGTACTACTACTATCCCCCTTGTATGGATAAGAAACTGAGTCTCAGAGATTTTGAACAATTTTCAAATCTACTTCGTAAACTGTGGTATGAGAAAGGAATCCAGCACTTCTATTCCCAAACTCACACTCACTGCTCCTGTAACTACTTCCAGTGAGAAGTTCATCCGGTTGTTTCTCACTTGAGATATACTTCTATTTTCTGAATGTTTAACTGCATCTTCTGATATAGTTATTGCTTAAATTAGTAGTATTAATTATTCCTTACATTTCCACACTGAGATTTTATTTCAAAATCTGACAAATCCTTTAGAGTGCTGTGAAGTGTATAGTTTTTTTCTCTTTATTTAACTGCAGCTAATTTTTACTTAAAATTTTTGTACGGCTCCTATCCATCTTTGTTCTAGTTTCTTTTACACTCTATATATCAACCTTTCCATATTCCTGTCCCCCGCCCACGCCCCTCACCAAAAAGCCTGTGATTATTAAGAAATAGTGTAAAAATGTTACTGAGAGAAGAGCTATACAGAATTGGTCAAAGTTTATTCAGTCATTATTCATTTTTTTCAAGTGTTTACACCACCTTTTTTTTTGTAGTAAAATTTTAAAAGCATAAAATGCACCCATTTAAGGGTAGAGTTCAATGAGTATTTTAAAAAGACTATTTTCTAGAGCAGTTTTAGCAGAAAAACTGTACAGAAAACAAAATGAGTTCCCATATAATCTCCCCCATCCCTGACAAAGTCTCTCTGATTATTACATCTTGTATGAGTGCAGTGCCTTTGCTGAAACTGAGGAAGCAATACTGATACTTTTTCATTGACCAAAGTCCATAAATAGTTAAGGTTCACTTTTTGTGTCGTAGAGTTGTAGGAGTTTTGACAAATGCCATATATCCACCTTTATAACATCATACAGGATAAATTTACTCCCCTAAAGCTGCCTCTGTTTAGCCTACTCATCCCTCCTTCCCCCAGCCCCTGACAACCCCTGATCTTCATGGTTACGCCTTTCCAGATTGTCATATAGTTGGAATCCTACCACATATGGATCTTCATACTGTATTCTTAGACTAGCAATGTGGATTTAAGGTTTTTCTGTGTCTTCTTATGGCTTGATAACTCATTTATTTTATTACTGAATAATATTCCATTGCATAGATGTACCACATTCTGTTTATCCAACTACCCATTCACGAACATCTTATTTGCTTCCAATTTTTTAATTATAAAGCTGTTATAAATGAATAAAGCTGTTTTAAGTTCCATTTATTTCTGCTGTAATTTTTCTTCAGTTTCTTCTGCTTGTGCTGTATTTAGTTTGCTCTTCTATTTCTACTTTCCGAATGTAGAAGCTTAGATTATTGAATTTTAGATCTTCTTTTCTAATATATGCACTCAATGCCATAAATTTCCTTCTAAGTTCTGCTTTTTTGCTGTATCCCATATATTTTCATAAGCTGTATTTTCAATTACATTTAATTCAGAACATTACAAATTTCTCTTGGGATTTCTTCTTTGACCCATGTGTTATTTACAAGTGTGTTTTTTAATCTCCAAATGTTTTGGTATTCTCTAGCTATCTTTTTGTCACTGATTTCTAGTTTAATTCCACATTGGTCTGAGAACATTCTTTGTATAATTAATACTCTTCTAATTTGTTAAGGCCTGTTTTATAGTCTAGTATCTGGTCTATTTTGGTACATGTTCCATGTGAGCTTTGGAAGAATATGTCATCTGCTATTGCTGGATGAAGTATTCTAACAATGTTGATTAGAACCAGTTGATTCATGGTGTTGTTGAGTTCAGCTATGTCCTCACTGATATGCTGGCTGCCGGAGTTGCTGATTACTGACAGAGGGGTATCGAGGTCTCCACCTAGGATAGTGGATTCCTGTATTTCTTTTTGCAGTTCAATCAGTTTTTGCCTCACGTATTTTGACGTCTCTCAAATGCACATACATATTAATGATGGTTATGTCTTCTTAGAGAACTGACTCCTTGATCATTATGTAATTCCCATCTTTATCCCTGATAATTTTCCTTTCTCTGAAATCTGCTTTTCCTGGATATCAATTCATTTTCCCATTCATTCACTCATTGATTCATTCACATATTTATTTAAATAGTTCTGTCCTGGGCACAGAGCCCATGGCCACACCTCCTTCACTGGACTTTTGATTGGCTAGGCCGGGCAGCAGGGACTGAAACAAAGAGGAGCTGGATTTGAAATAGCTGAAAGCGACGTGTAAGTAGATTGGTAATGGCAGAAATTATAATCACATGTCCTCAATTGCATAATTTAAGTGGAAAACTTTTACGGTGACACTATAAACACTCATGTCCCCTCCCTGCCTCATGCCTTCAAAGGAATAAAAGAAGCTCAGAGCAGACCAACCTCCAAACTGTGGACATACTCTGTAAGGAACAAGGGAAATATGAGAAACATGCTGAATTTACCAACATGTAAACTCCACATCGCATACCTACTTTATATTTCAATCAGAAAAAAACAAAGTAAAAATAATGTTCTTCTGGTTGTTTTGGTCATTGATAGTATGTATATATTAAATACACACAAAAAAAATTTTTTAAAGGAGATTTGGAGCCACTTTAGAACCAAGAAAATGACTAGGGAACCAATGTCAGAATTGGTTTTATTTTTTAATTGAAATAATTACATTTGTCATTAATGCATTATTTATAAAAATTTGGAGACATCTGAATAATTGCTAATGAGTAAGCACTTAATTAGGTAAAATACTTTATATAAGTAAAATATCTAAATGGTGGTGTGAGTGGTTCCCTTCTAAAGAAAATGCTAATCATCCTCAGTTTATGAATGTTAAGGGTTAATATCTGAAATTGAAGGGAAGCATTGACAGATTATTAAAAATTTAAATAAATGAGCTTTAAAAGAATAATTTTTCTTGTAGTTTACATTTAATGATTCAAATCAACTAATGGAAACTCAATTGAAGTATTCATAGGGTAATGTACTTAATGAGAAAAATAAATCATATTCTTTGATCATACTGATGTCGTCATGAAAAAATAGGCCACTTTTGCTCTAAGACCTTTAACATGTCCTTGAATGATACTGAGAAGGTGTCTCTGCTCACCTCTCTACAGGAAGCCACCTGGTGACAAGGTCACTGTGCCAGGGATGAAAGTATGGAGAATGGAATTCCCTGATGTTAATATAAGTGACCCTGAAAGTTACCTAGTAGCCAAAAGCTCTGTATAAATTTGAAATAAGGGTTCATTATATACTTGTTTGCAAGGAGGAACCACTTGCTTTATCTTTGCAAATTTGACTCTAAATTACGAAGAGTTTAACCTGATGAAAGTAAGGCTCAGAAACACCTGGAATTTAAGAAGACAAGATTCTACGCATTGTCATCTGCAGAATAATTATTTATATTACCAATGAATTTGCACACTTTAATTTTATGAAAGGATTTCATTATTTTCAGCTGTAGAAAAGCTTTTAAGAAGCTTTTTATTAAAAAAAGGTGAATACACGAACTGAAATGTTCACTCTAAAAATTCAAAGCACAGAACTTTTAAATTCATGTAATAATGCTGACATCCAAAGAAAAATGTAACATTATACATATTAAAAGTATAATAAAAATTGCATGATGAGATGAATCTATTCATAAAATTATAGTGCTCACTTACAATGCCCTCTTTAGGGAGTAAATTTATGTCACAGTATAAACCCCTCAGTTCTGAACCATTGCCCTGAAAATCTACCAGCATAAATACATATTTTGGCTTTGGTAGGTTTCCTTGAAATTCTTCTGCTATGAAAACGTTCTAAATGACACAAAGATGTAAAGGATAGCACACAGCTTAAGAGTGACACTTCAATAATAGTTTGTATAACATTTGTCCCACTTTTTGGAACTTCTTCTAAGGAAAGGCTTTAAACTGAGAGGGGACAAAACTATATGCATGACTATGTATTTCAAAACCAGCTATATAAAAGAGTGAACTTCTATAAACAACCAAAATAAATAATAGTAGAAGAAAATTAGAAAAAATATAGTACATCCTCTGGAAGAAAAATGTTATGCTCTCATTCAAAATGATGGTTATGAAGAAATGTAACATTGTGCAAATGTTTACACTATACCAATGATAGTTTTTAAAGAATTACAGTTACATTTTGCCTTCAATTACAATTGTGTAAAACTTAAATTCATAGGAGAAAGGCTGGAATGAAATATATAAAATTATTAACCCAATTTTTGGTAGAATAGTAGAATTTTGATAACTTTAAACTTTTATCTTAACTAAAATATACATACATAATATTATATAAACATTATTTCACATATATGCATATACACTATATTATATTACACATATATTTTATTCCATAGTCTAAATGATGCTATAATTCAGAGCTTGGTAGACACAGAATCCCCTTTCACTCAATCACACACAACATTTTCCTTTTGTGCCCCGGTCTCCATGCCATTATTCAATCTTGTGTATGTTTTTATGTATCTGCTGATTTTCACAATGAATCTTTAATCTCTCTTGAAGGTAAGGTTTAGGTTTTACTCATTTTCTAGGGCACGCTTCTGCAGGGCTTTACACAAGATGAGTACTCAATAAATACTTGTTAAACAAATAAACTGTGTCAAAACCATACATTAATATAAAATATTTTGATCAAAAAACTACAATCCTCTTAGTGAACACCCAGCATGTACTACATTTAAATTATCATCAAGTTTCAATCTCAGGCCAGTTTGTTTAGAAATGAAAATAATTAAATCAATAAATTGGAAAATGTGACCAATCCATGGTAACATAATATAAATCGTGGTTATTTGCCCTATGCAGAACTAGTGATTACATTTTTTAACAGAGCTGTAAGGAATTTTTTAATTTAAAAACCATGAGAAAAAAATTTCACCTAGAGAGTATGGAGGAAGAAAAATGATAAATATTTGTGTTTTCATGCTGAACTACAAATCCATCTTGAGCGCATGTTAGAAAACGTGTTCCTTACACATGACTTAAATTACATGAGTCTCACAGTATTCTGACAACGCAACCCTGAGACATTTTAGAGAATTAAGCAATATAGTCACAAGATGGAAACAAATATGCGTAGCTGCCTATGTAAGAAAGATGTTTCACAGACTATTGCAATGATTAGACATTAAATGGATATCTAAAATATATACCAGTCTACATAAATGGAAACAGTTCTACAAGAACAGATATATTTATGTCTTCATAAATGTTCATACAGCCTTTGCCTTCCCCTCCCTCAGGACACACAATGTGAATTACACAAGTAGCGTAAGAGCCCAATAAGCAAAGCCAACATTCTTCAGATCTGAGTGTCATTAATCATGAGTGATCTCTGGTTGGTGAATATCTGGCTCCCACAATATGGGGGATAATACATTTCACCACCAGACAATGGAGTTTCTAAAGAAAAATAACCTCTCTGAAGAATACACAGACTACAAGAACACATAATGGAGCAGATGATAAGCAAACTAGCAAAAAATTCTAGATGACAAGATTTGTTAACGTACAAAATGAAAACATATATGTGTGTGTGTATATATATATATATATTTTAATAACAGAGAATCATAAAAAATTTTGATAAGTTTGGCAAAGAGAAGATACTTAACTGGTATTTTCCCTTGGTAGATCTCCCTGGGACTCAATACATACTTTAACAGGTAATGCTCTAGGAACCATGCTGAGCAAATACCTCTTAAGATTAATATTTTAATTTGTATTACAATTGAAACGTTAATTTTATGGGATGGAGTGTTATTGGGCTAAGACACGTTTACCAAATTCTACACTGCATTACATAATGTTACATTCAGTTAAGAGGATTTTAGTTGATACCTTTGACGGAGGTTAAGGCTCAATTAGCGACAACTCCGTAGGCACATTTAACGCCATGGCGCAGTGGAATCTCTGCTTTGGAATCAAAGCCTTAAGGCTGAATTGTGGTCATGTGACTCATTATATATCATCTTGGCCTTTTTGTTTTACTTTTAGTGACACGATTTTTCTTATGTTTAAAATAATGCAGCAGAATTGATAAGGTTCAAAAGTACACAGCCTGCTATACGTTAAATCATATTTTATAATAAAAAAATATGTGGCTAATATTGTGAGTTTTACATAAAAATAGGTCTCCTGATAACAAAAACTTTAATTTAGGAAATTTAAAGTACATATAAAACAACTAAAGGAACAAACAACACATACGAAGTGCTAAGATGATAATTAGGCTCTTAAGGACTGCAAAGGTCAAGAACACACTAGCTACAGCAGATCTATGTGTTGGGAGGAGTTAGTATAAGGATGTAAAGATTTATAAAGAAACATAAGAAGACACTTTCATGGTCTGGACCTGGGGCATCATCTGTCCACACACAGAGTAAAAGGGCAGCTGTAATGAAACAGCTTACACAGGCTGCTCCTAGGGGTCAGTCTTTCCCTGTCTCTCCCTGTCCCTGACTGGTCTGCCCCACTGTGGAATGGCCAGCTCCTTCCTTTTTTGGTGCTCAGTCCTGAAGGTGGGTTAGTTACAGGCAGGGCTACAGTCCAAACACTCGCTGCCTCCTGCTTCTCCACCATGGTTTCTGATCCCACTCTATCCCAAGGCAATTCCACTACGGGGTCCTCATCTGTGCATTTCATGTGGACTCTCCTATGGAGAGCAGACCTGCTGGGATTGATTGGTTTCAGCAGCTCTCTCCACTGTTGGACTGTGATCTCATAGCAGATCCACTGCGGACTGCTGGCCAGAGAGCCACAGTTGGCTTCAGTCTGGGTCCCTAGTCTAAAAACACAGGGCAGAGATCCTCAAGCTTGGTCAATCCACACATTGCCTTGGTGTCTCTGTCTGCATTACCCTATTCCAAAATAAACACAGTTCCGTTTACTAAGTAGCTGAGTCCAAAAATCTTATTAAGTGTTTATGTCTTAACAACTTAGTGGCCATTGGAAAAAATAATACACGTAAGTTGAAAGATAAATAATAGTTTTATTTTATAGTTAAATGACTACCATTACTCAGTACTAGAAAATGTACACCTGTTGGGCATTGCACAATTTCTTAATCCTCATTTCTCGATCTGCATTGATTTTCACTGCACATGCTTTTTTCACAGCAAGCACCCAAACCTCTGCTTTGCAAAGATGTGACATTACTGAAAGTAATATAGTGTGATCTCATGTTGAAACCACTAATTATTGAAGCTAGTATCTTAGCAGTGTTTGACAGATGTCAAGTATCTCTGTGTTTCCTTCAAAAGTTTTAAAATATATTGCGGTGCCCCCACGAGTTGGCTTGCTCCCCGGGGCACCTTGATGCAGTTTCTGAACCGTGTTAACAAGAAAGATGGTAGGTTGCCTGACACAGAAGAACTTAAGGATGACTAAAGAAACATGGTGTGTTTTTTCTCAGAAGGATTAGTGGGCACAGCAGAAATGCAGTACATTAGGGATAGTTCACTCTAGTTGATTATGAAGTATGGGTAACAGTTACAATAAGAGTCGTGAGAAAAATTCATCATTTAGGAAGAGTCTTTGGAAGGGCTCAGTGTGAAGGATGGATAAAAATTATGCTGAGATGAGGAAAGTAGAGACGTAAAGAGTCAAGGGAGCCAGTTAGTGCCATGACAGAGGAGTCACCACTGAATGTGGCTTTGGATGAGGCCATTCTGTCAGAGATGTACATATGGGCTAATGCTGGGGAGATGCTAGTGGGATTCCCCTCCTGTAATCTAGGTCCAAGGGGACGAGGACTCTCTGCCTTGTTTCCTGGGAACTTGCTCCATCATCACTCCCTTCCCTTCCTCTTCTGTAATACTAACATTGCCCTCTCTAATCTCTTCCTTTTCGTCAGCATAGCCATGAACCCACTGAAACCTTTCTTCATTACTCCTATAATTATGTCCACTCTTGTTCAATATCCTCCATATGGCAAACCCAAATTCTCAAGTGAGACCAAATTCATTTGTCTCACTTCACCAATTCTCCACTTCCTATTCCTTCCCTATTCTCTGGCCACACTTCCTTTATCTCCTCTGCAGATGTCTCTACCTCTGTTATCTCTTTACACGGAAATTCTCTCTGGAGCTTAGTGCAGCCCTCTTCTCACTCCGTCAGTGTGGCCCGCCCTCACCTTAGGTTCTCCTCTTATTCACCAGACTTTTGCCTAGTCAGGCCCCCCCAACACCTCCCTGCAGTCACACTGAACCACTGCCACGCCTCAGCTTACCATGCTCTTTGATGCCTCTGTGCCTTTCCATGTGTATTCCCTCATTCCTGAACTAGACACATAATCTGTAGAGCCGAATGCAAAATGAAAATGTGGGGCCTCTTGGCCAAAAATGACTAAGAATTTCAAGATGATGACATCTGAGCATTAAGCCAAGCAGGGGTCCTTTCTAAGTGCGGGCCCTGAGTGCACACGCAGGTCCCTCTCCTTGCAGCTGGCTCTGCCCCATCCTTTACTGACCCTTTAACGCTCATCTCAGCTGCCTCTCTTCCAGGAAACCTGCCTGACCACACGTCCCCACCATCTGAGTAATGCTCCACTCCTATGTACACCTTGACCCCGTTCTTCTTCTCTGTAGGTGCTGCTTTCCTTGCCTACCTTCCTGACTGAACTGTGATACTATGAATAGCAGGGATTGTGTATCTTCGTATCTCCAGCACTTTGGACCATGCTTGGTAAAATTTAGTCCCCAGTGAATGTAAGTAATGCAGTGGAGGCAAAGAGTAGGAAGAAGAATGTACATAGGACCTAGATTTGGACAATGAGAAAGAGAAAAAAACAATCCAAGATATGATTCTCTGTGAACTGGATGACCGTTCAAGAAGGCAGAATGGAGAGGAAAATCACAAGTTGAGGGGAGTTGATATTGCAATCTAGAACTGGTTGAAAAATCCAACAAATCTGACCTCTATGTAAATGAACATTTTTGAAGTTGTTTCTAAGTTTACATACAAAATCCCAAATGAGGAACAGGAACATAAGCTTACATCTAGGTTAATCCTACCAAAAACCAAACTAAGGCCAGCTTTTCAGATGGGTCCTGTTAAGTACCTGCTGTTTGTTCTGTCTGTGGAGAGGTTGCTGTGTGCTAGGAGGAGGCTGTAAAGTTGGAGAAAGATTCGTGAAGTCTTCTTCTACCATAGATTCCCACCAATTGCCCATCTCCTGCCATAGTGACCTTTCCAGATAAGACGTCTTGTGGGGGAAGAGTGATAACTGGCATGCCAAGCCACATGGTGCCTCCACAGACCATTGCATATATTTACATGCACAGGGTGGTACTGTCAAGCCAACAGAATGGCACAACCAGAGCCAGGATAATCTACACCATGCTCAGAGCATCATAGTGATTTTCTTATTATTTGGTCTTAATGTAATTCCATAAAATACATGTCTCATAAAAACCTGTGTTTAAAAATATCTTGCTTTCGATCTTCTGGCTATGAGAGTGGCTGGCAAGTGAGCTCTACATTTTTTAATAAAGGAGCATCCTGCTGGCCGTGGTGCCACAGCAAGAGTCCAGAACACTATGCCAGCATCATCAGATTTCTCGGAGGTATAGTTTTACGGGAAAAATTTGTCTTTAGAAACGGTGGGGGGAAACAACCACAGGCAAATGAAAGATTAAATATTTTTTAATGTGAGAACAGTCAAAAATTGTGTGCATTATTTGATGCTCTACATAGGATTTTGATGCTACGTAGGATGCTCTACGTAGGATTTGATGCTCTACATAGACTTAATTGTAGAAAATAGTCTAAGATCACAATAAAGGAAGGAAAAGGAAGTATGTGACTATTGAAGGAGCACATTGGTTTTCTCTGGTTGGTCCTGAGATGGTGGCAAAAACATGATGGATGGCAGCCGTCATCCCTGTCTGGGAGTCCTGGAGTGATTTTCTGCAGAGGTTGTGGGTCAGACTTCTGTTGTCATGTGTGGTCTGGCCATTGTTCATTTGCATATTCAGTCTCTCAATAATAATTGACTGTCAAGAAGATCTCATAAGCGGTTGTAGGTTAAAATTGAGGTATCAGGATTTATAATATAATAAATAGGAGAAAAAATGAAGAGACTACTATCATTTTTTTTTTTTTTGCGGCACGCGAGTCTCTCACTGTTGTGGCCTCTCCCGTTGCGGAGCACAGGCTCCAGACGCGCAGGCTCAGTGGCCATGGCTCACGGGCCCAGCCGCTCCGCGGCATGTGGGATCTTCCCAGACCGGGGCACGAACCTGCGTCCCCTGCATCGGCAGGCGGACTCTGAACAACTGCGCCACCAGGGACGCTCCCTACTATCATTTTTGAGTGCTACTGCGTTACAAGAACTTCCTTTGGCACTTATTTTTATATATTTGAAACTGAAAACAAGAAATTTATGTTATTGATCCCATACTGAGGTAGAGAAACAGACCCACAAGACTTGAACTTGTCCAAGAACAGGAGTAAGGTTTTTCAATGTATTGGTTTCTCTTGTGGAAGAGGGCTTAAAATTACTTCTAATGCTACATCTGTGTATCATACGATTATATTATGAGAATATCGGCATGAATGTATGAGGTTGCTTTAATTATGAGTAACACATCAATAAGATTCTATCCACTAATCTACAGACATTATTTGAATTTGTCAGTTATCAAACTGTTGCTCTTTTTTTGTTGTTACTCCAGGAGATGATCCCATACCCCTGTTCCTATTAGTTGTTTGGGTCTTTAATCTCCTCCAGTCGGGGAAAGCTGATCAGCCTTCATTTGTGTTTCAGGACTTGGACACTTTGAAGTGCACCGGCCAGTTATATTCTAGAATGCCCCTCTGGTTAGGTTTGTCTGATGTTTCATTCTGATTAAATTCAGGTTAAGCATGTTTTTGCCAGAATATCACAGACTGTGTACCCTTCTCAGTGCCTCACATCACGAGGTATGGGCATTGATATCTCTCATTTCTTATAATGTTCACTATGGTAACTTGGATAAAATACGACTTTAATTTCTCCCTTTGTTATTAAAACGTATCTTGTGTAGTGACATTTTTAGAGTATGGAAATACTCTGTGTCTCTTCAGACTTTTGCCCACTAATTTTAGCATCTATGATCATCTTTGCTTGAAACAAATTTGATTGTGTGGTGTTTGTAAATGGTGATTTTCCATTTTCACATTCCTTCTCTATTTATATGTGGAATTATACTGTAAGGCAAAGTTTCCCTTCTCTCCTATTTATTTATTTATTTGATTATTTACATCAGGAGAGACTCATGGATAGTTGTTTTATTTTATTAGTTATAATTCATCACTGTCATTAATTATTTTGTAGCTTAAATTGTCCTATATTATCCTTGCATTTATAAATATTTTGCTCTACATTTTTTATACATGCCCTTTTAGCACAACAATTTATGATTTTCTCAGATTTTTCCAATTTTATTGACCCAATAAAGTTTGCTAGTAACAATTAAATAGATTTCTGTATGCGTTTATGTGATACAGTTTAACAAAACCCATTGTTCCGTACCTGTGAAGGGGTGGAGTGAATGACTAACATGTACATAGTTCCTTTAGTTCAATGGTCTTACTCACTACCACCTACTTCTGCACCTGTAAAAAATAATATTACCCATTCCTCCAAAAAAGGGGGGCATTAAAGCACCAGAATATTCCACATAAAACTCATTTTAGCTGAATATTACACATAAAACGTATTCAGGTCAGCATTTATTCTATTTAATCAGAATTATAAAATCGGCAATATAGGAAAAATAAAATCTAGTTATACCAAAAAACCCCCACATTTCATGTGCATTGTAACATTTATCAAGAGAAAATAGTCCTCATTATTCCTTTCAAGTTTATTGCCTTGAACACTACTATGTCTGGCAATAATATTATGAGCCCTGCTTTGTGTCTATTTTCATTTGCTTATGTTAGGGAACTTCATTTTTCTATGCTGATGCAATTTCTCCCATCACTGTTATATTCCTCTGGTCATTTTAATAACAGGAAATATACACATCCACACTTTTGTCACCATCTGACTAAGAGCCCCTTATGTTTGTTTCTGACAAATTATTATCAGTTAATATATATACAATTTATGGTGGTGATGAGAACGAACCTGGGAAGGATACGGTTGAGGTTTATAAAGTAAACTCGGCTAACGCTGGTCCTGACTAATAAAATCAACATCCTAATGCTCTGCTATCATGTACTAATTAATTCTTCCTTTCCTCCCTCATATTAATTTAGTGTCATTCCAAGTCTTTTGGGGAGAGAGCACTTGCAGCTTTCATCAGGAACACTCTTATGCCTTGCCAGAGATTTTTTATTAATTGCAGTAAATGCAGTGATTTTGGACAACCAAATTTAGAAAGAAAGATGAGTTTTGGAAGATGATTCTCCCCTTTGGCAAGTCTGATATTTCAGGATCTCAATAAATCTTTTTGAACCTAACAGAACTGGAAGCAATTTTTTCACATCTTTTTTAATACTCAGATAGTCTGGTAATCCAATTACAAGGACGCTTATATTCCAACATTCATATTAACATCAACTTCAAAATACAAAATAAAATAAATGTAACAAGTTAGTTCAGTACTCCTAGTCATAATAAGCTATTTCACTCTGATGACAAAGACTATGTTTGCATGTAATTTATATTCACACATGGCCAAAAATATCCAAGTAAGCATTTAAAACTCTGGTAGCCAGTTGAATCTCCTGTGTACAATTACAAGTATTTTTTTTGGGATATTTTAATTTTTTTCTGAGTTTAATGATTTGAAAACATATGATAGAGTCTTTTTTAACCAATATGGTCTAGTGAGGAATTAAATAGAAAGTCAAGACACCGTATACCTTGAATGGCTGATAACTATTATGTGAACTTAAATACCTCAGCCATTCATCATACTTTGCTATGTGTAAAATGTGAAAACAGATACTCTCCTCCAACTTTCTTCCATGTACGTTATAGAAGAACAGAAAAACTAAATGTTATAAGGGAGGGAAGACCCAGCTAGTGGTAACTTCTGCCTCAGAGGCCTGTGTGGGTCTGCAGTAATGGAGTCTCTCTGAGTCCATGACCAAAGCCGTATATAACTCAAGCTGTATATAACTCAAGACTAGGAGCTGGAGAGGCGGGGAGCAAGGCAAAGAAAAATTACTCCCATGACGAGGCATAGATTTCCCAATAACTGGAGTCAGAAACAGGACAGCCCTGGAATGTTCTGTCTTTCCAAACTAATGCTAGCTTTTGTGCGTGTAGATTTTTCATTCTTTATTGAGCCTTTTCAAACAGTTCAACATTTTAGGAATGCACAAAAGTTTTTGGAATCATGGCATGCTTGGAAAGAACCCCTTACTTTAGTCTCTGTCAAGACCTGGAGTGAATGCAGGAGTTCCCAGGCCCTGCTGTTGCAGTGAGGAATGAATCAGAGGTCCTGCAGTCAGCGGTGACCTTGGGCCCAGGTGCTTTTGGTGTGCAATTTGCAACCTGCCTAAGGCTGGCTCAGCTATGCAGCTCAAACTCAGGATTGGTAAACTAGGATGGGAAAAAGGACTTGAAATAATGCGATGTAAACTATGTGATGAAAAATAATATAGTTGTTTGGGGAAACTCTATTATTTTAACACCACGAAAGGCAGCATTTAGCATACCATAAGAAGTAAAGCAGCTTCCAAAATGTGTTAAAAACATGAACAAGGGAAAAACACACCTACTCAGCAAATTGGGTTCAATGTGTGTAAGGTTCAAAGAAAGATAAACAGTTGTAAAATCTGTTGGTCAAGGGTTACCATGCCTTTTAAATGACAAACTGCCAAAGGTTACTATAGACATAAGCTTTGCTAGAAACTGTTCTTTTAAAAACTAGATGTTCAAATAAATCAATTCTGTTAGGGACATTGAGAAAGGTGGGGGAAGAACATAAAGCACAGATCAATCTTTCCTTTAGGTTTTATTTAGACTGCTGGACATGAAAATATGTGAAACTGTTTTCACCTTTTAGCTTCTACTTATTAACAAAATAGAACTTAAGAGTTCCCTTGATGTTATACAGGATTATATAAATTGGGTCCGTTGTCATTATCTCTAAACCTATAGAATTTTGTACCTACTCAGCAACATTTTTATGTTCCTCTGAAATTCCTACAACTAAATAATTATATATCAAAACAATTCTCCTTGTTTCTTAAGGGAATTCTCTTCATATCTAAATTTATTAGGAAGGTGTTAATATTTCTAGCACGTAGGTTATATTAAAAACAGAGACTACCAGGGGAAATTTAGCTCAAAAGGTCTCATTCTTGTGTCTTTAAACTGCATTTAAGAAGGGACATGGGAGATACATTGTTAAAATTTCTAGCACAATTAAAAAATCTTTTTATAGCACTTAGCACTAAATGTGATAGAGATATTTGTATTCCTGCTCTATCTTCTACAAGGAGTAGGGTTTACACTTAGTTTCCTTGGGTTGTTATTTTTCTATCCCCCTACAGCAGCATTTCACAAAATATGTTCCTTGATGCTGACAGGTTTAAGAATAATGAAAAGAATCTCTATCATTTAAGCAAAGTAAACCTGGGTTAAGAACATTTAAACAAATTTTTTAAAATTTAATATCCTATAACTCGTCAACAGTTGAGTAAGTTCTGATGCTAACCCTACATATTTCGACTGCCTATTAAAATATTTTGCTATTGCCACAATTAAGACACAACACTGGGCTTCCCTGGTAGCGCAGTGATTGAGAGTCCGCCTGCCGATGCAGGGAACACGGGTTTGTGCCCGGTCCGGGAAGATCCCACATGCTACGGAGAGGCTAGGCCTGTGTGAGCCGTGGCCACTGAGCCTGCACGTCGGAGCCTGTGCTCTGCAATGGGAGGGGCCACAACAGTGAAAGACCCGCGTACCACAAAAAAACAAAAAATAAAGAGGATCATACACTATGATCAAGTGGGGTTTATCCCAGGAATGCAAGGATTCTTTAATATATGCAAATCAATCAACGTGATACACCATATTAACAAATTGAAGGATAGAAACTGTATGTTCTTCTCAATCGATGCAGAGAAAGCTTTTTGACAAAATTCAACACCCCATTTATGATAAAAACCCTCCAGAAAGTAGGCATAGAGGGAACTTTCCTCAACATGATAAAGGCCATATATGACAAACCCAGAGCCAACATGGTCCTCAATGGTGAAAAACTGAACCCATTTCCACTAAGATCAGGAACAAGGCAAGGTTGCCCACTCTCGCCACTATTATTCAACATAGTTTTGGAAGTTTTAGCCATAGCAATCAGAGAAGAAAAAGAAATAAAAGGAATCCCAATTGGAAAAGAAGAAGTAAAGCTGTCATTGTTACAGATGACATGATACTATACATAGAGAATCCTAAAGATGCTACCAGAAGACTACTAGAGCTAATCAATGAATTTGGTAAAGTAGCAGGATACAAAATTAATGCACAGAAATCTCTTGCATTCCTATACCCTAATGATGGAAAATCTGAAAGTGAAATTAAGAAAACACTCCCATTTTACATTGCAACAAAAAGAATAAAGTATCTAGGAATAAACCTACCTAAGGAGACCAAAGACCTGTATGCAGAAAATTATGACACTGATGAAAGAAATTAAGATGATAGAAAGAGATGGAGAGATATACCATGTTCTTGTATTGGAAGAATCAACATTGTGAAAGTGACTGTACTACCCAAAGCAATGCACATATTCAGTGCAATCCCTATCAAAGTACCAAAGGCATTTTTCACAGAACTAGAACAAAAAATTTCACAATTTGTATGGAAACACAAAAGACCCTGAGTAGCCCAAGCAATCTTGAGAAAGAAAAATGGAGCTGGAGGAATCAGACTCCTTGACTTTCAGATAATACTACAAAGCTACAGTAATCAAGACAGTATGGTACTGGAACAAAAACCAAAATATAGATCAATGGAACAGGATAGAAAGCCCAGAGATAAACCCACGCACTATATGGTTATCTTATCTTTGATAAAGGAGGCTAGAATATACAGTGGAGAAAAGATAGCCTCTTCAATACGTGGTGCTGGGAAAAACTGGACAGCTACATGTAAAGAAAGAAATTAGAGCACTCCCTAACACCGTACACAAAAATAAACTGAAAATTGATTAAAGACCTAAATGTAAGGCCAGACAACTATAAAACTTTTAGAGGAAAACATAGGCAGAACACTCTATGACATAAATCACAGCAAGGTCCTTTTTGACCTATCTCCTAGAGAAATGGAAATAAAACAGAAATAAACAAATGGGACCTAATGAAACAAAAGCTTTGCACGGTAAAGGAACCATAAACAAGACAAAAAGACAACCCTCAGAATGGGAGAAAATATTTGCAAATGAAGCAATGGACAAAGGATTAATCTCCAATATTTATAAGCAGCACATGCAGCTCAATATCAAAAAAACAAACAACCCAATCCAAAAATGGACAGAAGACTTAAATAGACATTTCTACAAAGAAGATATACAGATTGCCATCAAACACATGAAAGATTGCTCAACATCATTAATCATTAGAGAAATGCAAATCAAAACTACAATGAGATACCATCTCACACCGGTCAGAATGGCCATCATCAAAAATCTACAAACAGTAAATGCTGGAGAGGGTGTGGAGAAAAGGGGGACCTTCTTGCACTGTTGGTGGGGATGTAAATTGATACAGCCACTATGGAGAACAGTATGGAGGTTTCTTGAAAACTAAAAGTAGAACTACCATACGACCCAGCAATCCCACTACTGGGCATATACCTTGAGAAAACCATAATTCAAAAAGTCATGTACCACGATGTTCATTGCAGCTCTATTATAATAGCCAGGACATGGAAGCAACCTACGTGTCCATTGACAGATGAATGGATAAAGAAGATGTGGCACATATATACAATGGAATATTACTCAGTCATAAAAAGGAACGAAATTGAGTTGTTTGTAGTGAGGGGAATGGACCTAGAGTCTGTCATACAGAGTGAAGTAGTCAGAAAGAGAAAAACAAATACCATATGCTAAACACATATATATGGAATCCAAAAAAAATAAGAAAAAAAAACATGGTTATGAAAAACCTAGGGGCAAGACGGGAATAAGGCGCAGGACCTACTAGAGAATAGACTTGAGCATACAGGGAGGGGGAAGGGTAAGCTGGGACAACGTGAGAGAGTCGCATGGACATATATACACTACCAAACTTAAAATAAATAGCTAGTGGGAAGCAGCCGCCTAGCACAGGGAGATCAGCTCGGTGCTTTGTGACCACCTAGAGGGTTGGGATAGGGAGGGTGGAAGGGAGGGAGATGCAAGAGGGGGGGAGATACGGGGACATATGTATATGTATAACTTATTCACGTTGTTATAAAGCAGAAACTAACACACCACTGTAAATTAATTATACTTCAATAAAGATGTTAAAAGAAAAAAATTAATGGAAATAATATGTAATTATGGAAAGGTTCAGGATGTAAGGATAATATTCAAAGGCAATTGCTTCCCTATATAACCAGCAATGAGCAGTTGGAACTTGAAATTAAAAATACAATACCACTTATGTTATCACCCAAAAATGGGATGTACTTAGTAATAAATCTGACAAAATATGTACAAGATCTATATGAGGAAAACTTCAAAACTCTGATAAAAAGAAGTTAAAGAAGAACTAGATAAATGAGAGACATTCCATGTTCATTGGTAGAAAGACTCCACATTTTCCAGATATCAGCTATTCCCTACTTGATTTATAGATTCAATGCTAGCACTACAAAATCCCAGCAGTTGTTTTGTAGATATCAACAAAACTGATTCTAAATTTTATGTGGAGAGGAAAAGACCCAGAATAGGCAACACAATACTGAAGGAGAGAAAAGTTGGTGCCTTAGACTACTCAACTTCAAGACTTAGTTACAATGATAAAGACACTGCGGTATTGGCAAAAGAAGAGATATGTAGATCAATGGAACAGAATAGGGAGCCCATAAATATAGTTAATTGATCTTTTACAAAGGAACAAAGGCAATGCAATGGAGAAAAGATGGTCTTTTCAACAAGTGCTGCTGGAAAAACTGGACATACACAATCAAACAAGTGAATCAAGACAGAAAACTTACACATTTCATTAAAAAATTGACTTAAAATGGATCACAAGATCTAATGTAAAACAAAATTATACAACTTCTAGAAGATAACACTGAAGAAAATCTAAGTGACTTTGGATTTGGCAGTTACTGTATATGTAACAAAAAGCACCATCCATTAAAGAAAAAATTGATGGTAGATTTCGTTAAAATTTGGAACTTCTGCTCTCAGCATATACTTTTGAGTGTATAAAACAGACAAGCCACAGACTAGAAGAAAATATTTTTTAAAACACATATCTGGTTAAGGACTTCTATTCATAAAAGACAAAGAAATATTTAACTCTGCAGTAAGAAAATAAGCATCTCAGTTAAAAATGGGAAAAATCTGTACAGACACCACATCAAAGAAGGTTATACAGGTGATAGACAAGCATCTGAAAAAATGCTGAACATCATTTATCTTCTGGGAATTTCAAATTGAAACAATTAGATAGTACTATATAACCATTAGAATAGTCCACAACCCTGACTAATGGTATTGTTGCTGTATGTTTTTAGTACTATGTTGTTATTTCTACCTGAAAATTTAGATTATTTTATGATTGTCAGTAGTAACTTTCTGATATTTAGATTTAAACATTTATTTACAAGCTTCATTGCCCACCATATCATCTTACATCTAATTTCATCTTACATCTGTGTTTACATTCTTGATGACTAAAGTATATTCTATTGTTTTGTGAAAATCACCTTTTAAATTTATTTTAAGAGAGTTTTTGTTGAAAATAAACTTTTAGGTTGATAGCTTCCATTGCTTTTGATGAGAGGATACATTTCAACCTTCTTGCTGTCTTTTTAAAGTATTCTTTGTTTAGTTTTGTCTTGTTGGAGTTCCTCTTTTAATGAGTATTCTTAATATCTTCTCTTTGTCTTTGGGGTTTATGTTTTATATACTTGAATGGTTTTTATTTTTTCTGGTTTGGAATTCACTGAGATCTGAACGTGAGTATTCACACTTATTAGACTTCTGGAAATGTCTTAGCCATTCTCTCTCTGAAGATTTTCTCTCCTCCAGCCTGTCCTTCAGAAACCCAATTCAGACTTTAGACTTCTTCCTCTGTTGTCTGTTTCTCTTAGTTGATCTGTCACGTTTTCAACCTTTTGTCTCTTTTCTGCCATTTAAAAATTTTCAGATATAAATTGTATTTGTGTAATTATTTCTTCAACTAGTTCTAAACTCCTGTTATACCCATTGATTTTTTTTTCATTCATTTTGTTTTTCAGGTCTAGATTTTAGTCTTTAAATTGTTTTTTAAATGTTTTTCCTCTTGCTCTTTAATCTTGTTTTTAATAACCTCTTTAGCTTGCTTTCTTGTGTCTTGCGATTTTCTTTTTTAACTGTAATCTCACCTTTCTTACAAGTTTATATGTGAGAATACTCTGCAGAGGAGGTTGAAGGGCTATTCCTCAAAAGAATTTTTCACTTTCTTTTATGTTGTACATAAACCTAGGGCAAGAATAAATTTCTTTGGGAGATATTTTGTTTTCCACATAGATGGTGTAAATTCATAACTTAGTTTCATATGTTGGTTGGCTTGTCTTATGAATTCTAAGAGGTTATTTTATTTTTCCTCTAACCTGGGCCAAGGTCCTTTCCTGTTTTAATCTGTGGGTCAGGTTTGTCTCCAGAGCACCATTATACTGAGATGTAGATTCTAGGGTACTCTCAGACTCTGTCCCTTGGTCATGCCCCTTCTTTGTCTTCAGCTTTTAAATCAAAACTCATTTCACCAGGTTTTATCAGATATATAAGAGTGAAATGCAGATTCAGTGTTTTGCTTTCTCTTGGATTCACATTTTTACATTTGTTTTCATTTTTTCAGAATGCCTCACTTTCTTGACAACTGAGTAATGCAATGTGTGTGTGTGTGTGTGTGTGTGTGTGTGTGTGTGTGTTTAAATTTTCTTCCAGCATTTTTAGTTGTTTTAAGTGGAATTATTTTGTTCAGGGTATTTGAAAGGTATCCTTTCTCCTCTACTTTTTGTCACCTTGTCTCTTTTCCTGAGCTTCCCATTCAACTGGCCGTCTTTCTTGGCATGGATCAGTGCTTTGCATTATTTCCTTTTTCCCTCCATCAAAATGAACCTTCCTAGCGTTTTCCAGATAAGACACATTAATATATACAATGAAATATGAGTAAAGATATCATTGTCCTCATAAAAGAGAGAGCAGCCTAGATTAAAATCCTTGGGTTTCAGTCATGTGCTTTTCAGGGCCCATTCATCTCCATGGAACTCTCTTCCACCCTTGTCTTTATAAAACTAAGGTATGAGGATCATAAGAGAGAATAGGTATGAAAGTGCTTCATTATATGCAATTCACCCTACAATATAAGCTATTATATTTTTTCAACTAAAGATCTCATAGGCCCTAAATGATATGAGCTAAAGCTGTAAGTAGTAGGGGCAATTTTAAGGAGTTATGTGAATTTGTGAGAAAACATTGGTTTTTCAAGGTCTTTTAGTCCCTCTCATAGGCAGTCTGTGGAATCTAAATGCCTTATTCTGCTTACTTATGTGTGTGTAGAGAACATGTTTTACGCCATCAACACACCTGTCCTCCTGGGTATTTGTAAATGGCAGCAATGGAAATCTCCTTTATAATGTGGCTTCTTCATCATCAGGACTGAAACGGAATCATAAACTGTAGTTAATTTCATTCTCATAATTTTTATGTAAGCAGGACAGCTGCTCAGCATGATTTTTCCTTGATTCATATGTACCATGAATTTATGGTACATATGATAAAACAAATTTGGAAGTAGAGGCCAAGAGGCCAGTGGATGAACTTTATGAAATTTAATTTAACTGTGTCAGGGGATAATATTTCATTGGAACATTTTAAGTCTCAAAGACATCCCCTTCAAGCCAGGTATGAGTTTCCCAACCTGGTTTATGATCAATATTTAAAATAAACTGTAAAGAAAAATTATTTGGAAAGCTTGTGTGTAGACCCTCTTTATGTTCTTATAGGTAACATGTGTTTGGGAAGAGGATGGATTCTGTTTTTATAAACCCATTACTTAGGTTGCCCATTTTGATACTGAAGTTTAATTTTTCAAAGAAAATATTCTACTGTTAAGAAATAGAATATTCAAATGTATCAACATTAATATTTTGCAGAAAAACTAATCTCTTTTACTACTAGGTTGCATGTTAAAATATAGGAAAGTCTACAACCCAGGATATTGAAGCTAAAGAAACAAAGTCATTTGTTCAGGTGTACAAATGAAATTTCATCTAACAATGGAATTAATTATATTTTGGCTTGACAAATTATAAATACGTGACTTCCATTTCTTGTATCTGTAAATAGTGAATGAAAATGGGAAGGATGTAGTGGTTAGAAATCAGATTAGACCACTAATTCTTTTCCTTGAAGCATTTTCAGAAAACAGAGTTTACATCATTCATAGTGTTTAAAATGCCAAGGAACAGCCAAACTTCGATGTCAGCTGGCCTCTTAACACCTGGTTTTTAACCACATCTCTTTTTTGTTTTTCTGGTAGAATAATAAGCATTTTGAAATTCAGAAAGCTTCATTCCATGAATTTTAGCTGTGGGTAGATCTCAGAATACTGATGATAAAGTGTGCTGAGAAATTACATTAACTTCAGGGTTCTGTGACTTATCTTCCTTTCCAAAAGAATTGCATCTTTAATTACTATTTGTTCAGAACACTTTAAAAATTTTAGTAGTAGAGCAAGAAGGCCAATTGATAGGGAAAATATCTCAATCTATGTCCCATTTCCAGGAGACATAAGATCATCATTCAGATTTAAAGTGAGAAAACATTCTTTAACCAGGAGCCAACAGCAACATCTGTGCACAGCTAATCCTGAACCTGCACCAACTCTTTTCCATATTTTAGAGTGTGCACATTTCCTCTCATCTTGTTTTTCATTTCATAGTCTCCTGCAGCCAAGCACAGTCAGAAGGACTACTTTGTAATCATTCTGATTTATCTGTAAGCAGGATGTTTGGAAAATCCCTTAAGAACTCATCCTCATAGATTTGTAGCTCAATTAAGCGGATTCAATTAGTCTAGATAGACTGGCTGAAGAGCATATAAGCTCAAATCCCAAAAGATACTAGGATCTCATGCAGTTTATTATTTTAAAATGGCTCACTTCCTTACACTGATACATTTTCTTCAAAATATTTGGAAAGGAAACGACATATGTAAGGAATGCTATAACTACAGTTGAATTTTGCAGCCTCCAATTTTCTCTACATACTGTCTTTCAGGACCATGGGTGTAGTTTAATACACATTTAATATCATCATTATTTGATGCCTAAAAGACTGAAACTTTTAAAACTCATTCTAGTCATATGACAAAGAGAGAAACTCAGGTATCTGGACCCACTTTGGTTACCACCACCCTAAAGATTTCCAGGGTACATAAAAATAATGGGAAGTAATGAGTCTTTGAGAGCATGTGTGGTCCCAGACACAGTGGTGATTTTTATATGCTTTACTGAATATAATTCTGAACACTACCCTATGAGGAAGGTCCCAAAAGAAAAAATGGCTGAGATATTTTTTAAAAAATGAAAGTGGGAGAGAGAGAGAAGGCAAAGAGGAGTGGACAGGTATTATGTAGCATATCAAACAAGTCATCCAAGGTCACATGGCTAGTAGAATAGCCAGATATGTGGTTTGTCTGACAGCAAAACCTATACACGCTCTTACTATATCCTAGGGCCTGTGAAAGAGACTGATGAGATTACCTTTTGGAAACACAGCAAGAACTATTTCCCCACCGCCCTCGAAGTCAGAGATGGTCATCCACCTGAGCTCTGGCCTGGGGAATGTTAGCATTTCATGGTCAGGCCACCAAACCTTTCTCACGGAGTCCTCACCCTCTCTTTCCCTATCTGAAGGCTGAAGGAAGGACTCGGGGTCACAGGAGAGAGCAGCAGCACACAGTAGAGGGGTCCGGGTCTCTGGAACATCACAAGGGAGGCTATCCTGGAGACACTGCCTGAAGAGCCACATGAGCAGGAAGGAAACGTGTATTGGGCGAAGCTGCCGGGAGCGTCTTTTAGAGCAGTTGGCTCGTGTGGCCCTTGCAGACCCACATAGGTGGAGCAGCTTTATACCTCCCCACCTCCTCTGGCCGTATTGCCACCCCAACAAACCCTACCAGTGTGTGAGCCTCTCTCACAGAACAGTGCCTCCATCCCTGAAGACTGAATCCCGAAAATGTCATACCGGGAGGCATGTAAAGGAAAGGCTATAGGGCTTTAGCCTTCAGCAAATCCTGCTGCCTACAGATGGGTCGATCCTGTGTGCATTCCATTACAATTTCTGTCAATGTTTTAAAAGACAAATACTAAGAAAAATAAGGTGACCAGTCTATTTTATCCTAAAAAGTGTATTATGCGTGGATGCAAGCAGGATGTACCATCATTTATTATTAAATGTAAGGCTATGAGAGAGAATAAACTCTTTCCCCACCTTCCCAAATGCAGAAAAACATTTCTAATCTCTGTGGAAAAGCTAGAGAAACAGACGTCTCCAAAGAGAGTGCCAATGAAAACTTCACCTCCTCGTAGATTTCTGTAATTGCAGACCTCAAGTTGAGTTCCCAGGCCAATAAATTATAATACCCACAGCATGATAACGTCTCCTTGCTGCTGTCATGGTTATTAATACAGTTACTATTGAGAATTCTATTAGCTGCGTGCTTGACTAAAGATGTGAGTTTATCTTCACAACATCCCTGGAAGGCAGACAGGTGATGACTTTTATTAACACCATTTTAGTGATGGAGGAGCCAGAAAAGAGAAATGCAAAGGCATTTCCCAGCATAATACAACAAATCTAAAGCAGATTGAAGTTTGGAACTCAAAGTATTTCGATTGTTAGTATATACTTAAGCAATGATTCACACTCATTGTACAACAGGGACTGAATCCCTGTTGTGGAGAAAGATTTTCTCCAAGGTCAAAAGAGAAAGATCTTAATGGCCTTGGTGGTAGACTTTAAAGACTTTATGACTTATTTATGATTTATTTATGTGTATAGGTATGTCCTAATAGGGCTGTTACTGTGATTGAGAAGAAGGATCAGCTTGACACAGATTTCCTACAAAGGACATTTCAATATTGATCTATTAAGGATAGATAGAAATAGAAATGTTCCCCGATCTTCACAGCATACCCTTGTGAGCTTATTTCTGTTTATTTCTGCACTGGAAAGACTTAGCATAGTAAGTTGGAATTGTTCAAGGCAAGGAAGCACTGCCAGAGGTACACTTAACACTCACTGTCCCCTGACCCTGTGCTGTTTCAGAAGCTTGCTGTGCATATCATGTAAAAGTCATCCTCTTTAGTTAGCGATTCCTTCCCTGTGTTTTCTGATGCGTGCTCCTGCCCTGTACAAACGTTCTAAACTCTAAGTGGATCACCCTATGTTTTAACCCACAAGCTCCTTGAAACTACTCTCGTCTTCACACATTTAATTATGTTTATTCCATCCACTTGGAAAAACTTTGCCTTCCTGTTAACCTGTATGTCAGAGTCCCTTTTCATCCTTAAAATGCTTGCTTTGAAATACTTCAGCTTCTCTTGAATCCCAAAATTACCTTTGTGGAGGTCATTCGCTTCCTCTCTTGCTTCTCATGGATTTATCAATGGCTTGTGAAGCCTTGGATCATAAAACCTGTCATGTTCAGTGTTTTGTTTGTTCATTTTTATTGTCCATAAGAGCTAGCATTGTGTTTTGTATGTAGCAAATGTTCAATAAGCACTTCTCTTGTTTAGCCAGTTTTTAATGTAGCTTCTTCAAATGATTCTTACAGAGAAGAGGTAGAATTAGATTTGGAATGAGATATGAATTCTTTACAAGACACACGAGAGTAACAGGGTCTAGAAAAAACAGCCTCTATTTGGTGGCACTAGTCCCTTTGGACTAAGGAGTTTTGTTTGTTTGACTATTAATGCTTATTTATTTTATTTGATCCTCCTTCCATTGTATGCATGTTAGAATTTCAAGTTTTCCAAACAAGTTGTTAACAAATCTGATGTTATTTTCTCTAGGTCTTTATGCTGTGTTCTCTAGCTGACTATTTAAAATTACATCCACTTACCAATAATGCCTGGGATTTTCCTGAAGAGTCCCTTTTAGAAAGGTTGAAAGATACATTCTTGCTCCTAGAGGTATAGTTACACTAAAAAATAGAGCAAAAATTTGAAAAAATGATTACTAAGCTGAGCTCTCCTAGGGAAAAAATGTAAGCCATTAGGATTGGAAGAAAATGATCATTATAAGTTACTGGGGTTAGAAGAACTATCACTCCAAAAAGCATATTGTAAAAGTGGAGGTGATTTCAGGAGTTTTTCCAGTTTATTATGTATTCAGCATACCACTGCAGTGGATTATTGCCAAACTTTTACACTCTCAGGACATTCTGTCCTTTGAAATTTACATAAAAGTACTCAAATCTCCATCCCATAGTTGATGGAAAATTCAATTACCTCTCATATTTCCAAGAATTCTTTGGAAAGTTGGGGTGGGATGGGATACGGCTCTAATGAAGACCACGGTATATCATGCATACTTATAATTTCCTTTATTCAGTATATTTACAGCTATTAGAAGTTCAGTGTAATCCATCCATATTCAAAGTTACAAAAATTTATCAGAGAATGAAGAGATCGCAGAAATAAAGTTTGCTGTTGTTGTGTTGCATTCAAAAGACTCTACTGTAGTTAATATAATCAAAAAAAATTAGTATAGGGAAAGGGTTTTTGATGAGATTTGGGAAATTTAAAAAGCCAATCCTTAAGTGTAGGGGCACCAGCCTACCTTATAAGTCTTCACTTCAGGGTTTTGTCATTGCCATGGTAGTGTGGCCAAGAAATCTGTACCTATTGTTTTTCAGTGTAAATTCCAAATTCCTGGGAGGAACATAGATGGCCCAAATTAGAACAAGGGTCCTATTACTAGAAAGCCTATTTCTGCTTTCTGAGTAGGAACAGAAGGAGCTACTCAAATTCTACTTCTGTACAGTTAGAGTCTTTCTTGGAGAAAGTGAACTGCTGGGTCTTGAGAGCCACCAAAGGAGGTGGTCGAATATAAAGATGATTAAGTTTACCTTCTTCATTTGGCAGATGAGAACCTGGCTCTCCTGGGGATGAGTGGTGTATGCAAGGCCACGAGCTGAAGGCCGAGATTTAAGTGGAAGAGACGTCTCCTAATTCCCATTCCTTTACTGTGTCTATCCCACCTGGAGATGAATTAGACTACTTCTATTACAAAATTAGAAGACTGAATAAAATATAAATCATCAGGATCTTCAGGGGAAAGAGTTCTGTTTCTTGAGATTAAAATCTGAAAAAGGTAGTTCAAGTCTATATAATACAAAGGAAGTCCTTCTGTTTCCTTGTCATATTTCTTGTCCTATACCACCACTGTGCATTAGAAGCCGTAGGGGTAAAAAACTGTTAGTTAGAGGAATAAAAAGCATGACACAGCATAATTTTCTCAGCTGCCTAGACTTTTAAATTATACCATCATACAGAGTTTAAGATCTTTTCCACTTATGTATTTAATCCGTTTCCCGGCCCTGATCCAACATGCACTCAAGTTTGAGACCCAGGGTCCCAGCTCACTTGCTCATAAAGTTGGGCCTCTAGACCAGCAGCATCAGCATCAGTGGAGAATTCATTAGAAATGCCATTTTTCAAGCACATTCCTGAGATCTACTGAGTCAGAAACCCTCGGGTGAGACCCAGTCACCTCTCTCTCACAAGCCTCCCTGCCTCCAGCCTTAGATACTGCCTTTTTAAAAAAACACCCCTGATAATTACTTCTTTATAGCCCCAGCTTTATTTTTATTTGAGAAAACTAACAGAGTACATTCTGTATGCCCAGCACTGTTCTCAGTATTTTAGAAATATTAATCGTTTAATCCTCGTGACAGCCCTATAACATAAAAAGTGACATTGTCTCAATTTTCCAGGGGAAGCTACCAAGGCCCAGAGAAGCGAGGTCACTGCTGCTATGAGTGGCAGCCCTGGCTCCACGGCAGGCAGGCAGCTGGCTCTCCAGCCCACGCTGTGGAGGGGACGCTGCCTAGAAGCACTCTGGGCATCTTTACTCTAAGCTCTTCTTCTTCTCAAATCCCTCAGCTCTTAGACCTGAACACATTTGTTATTCTTGCCATTCACCATGCATTCCACTTCTTGGAGCAGGACTCTCCCAGTTGTTCCTTGGGAATACTTCCTCACTGTCTTGCTCTAGGACCGAGGGTGGCCACCAGCCCAGCAGTATCACATCGCACACACCCGTTAGCTATGCAGAATCTCAGGCCCTGCCTTCGATCTGCTGAATCGTGGATCCACATTTTAATAAGCTCCTCAAGTGAATACAAAGCACAATGAGAGTCCTTGAAACACCAGCCTACCATATTCTCACTAACATTCACAGGTGGTGTGGAGTTCCGGCGGCAGGATCCAGAAATGAGCACAAGTCTAAAGGAAAACCAGTCAGCAGTGGTCCAGCCCCTGAGCTAGAGTGGTTGGTTCAGGATAAGAACATATGCAAGGCAAGGCCATAGGGCAGGTGAAACCTGAGGCCTGTAGTTTTATGTGTTTTTTGAGTAGAGAAGTTTCTCTGTTCCTCTGGACTAGCTGTCATAGAGATAGGAGACTAATGATACCAAAATCTGCCGTATGGAGCCAGGAAAGGAGCCAAACTGGTGAAGTGGGGTCAGAGACATGAACGGGTGCTAAACCCGGTATGCCTGCAGTGGCTCTTCTCCCTAAACTCTCATTTTGTGAGCCAAGGCGGCTGTTCTGTTCTTGCCCGACACAGTAAGTTCCTTGAGAGGGTAAGAGCTACCTTCCAACATTTTTGTAACTGCTAGGCACCTGTATGGTACAGGATAATGAATACACAATCTGTGCTGATTAGGGAAGAATGGGGTGTGAGAGCATTGATCGACAATGTTCTTAAGATAGTCAGAGGAGGGAGAGTATTTGTTCAACTAATAGTCAATGAAAACTATCTTGTGCCATAGATGGAGGTACATTGGTGGAGAACAGTCAGCCAAGATATATTTGCTGACATCGAAGACACAGTCTCATGGGGAAAATGGTAGTAATTTTAATTTTCAATACATGTAGGCTAATCCTTGTCTCAGTGCATTCGGGCTTGCTGCTGTAACAGAATGGACTAAGACACATTGATAAAAGACTTGCCCTGGGAACTGGGGGTGCTAATGGTCACGACACTGTTGTCATTCATAACCAGAGAGGGCAGATGGTGATGGCAAAGGGTGTCATCCTCAGATAGGAGGGCCTTTGGAGGAGGACAGGGAGACCCCCATCTGCCCAGTGTCGTGGTCTGTAGTGAATCTAAGTCATGTCACGGTCTGACCCATGTCACACCTGAACAGAATGTGTGACTACAGCCTGCGGGGTTCAAAGCTGTAACCTGAGATTAGAAAAATACAATAGAACATGCAGGTCTAATAGAGTATAATTATCAGACTACAAATGTATTTTCTCCATTAAAATATAATCCTAGAATAAGTCACTGGATGAGTTTAACAACAGATTGGACATGACAGGAAGAAAAATCAATACACTTAGTTATGGATCATTTGTATTGCTCAACTGAGGAAAATTGAGGAAAAATTAAATATATATAGTATGTAACATGCAAATTACATGAGAAATAGGCAATTCATAGTCAGATAAAGCTTTAACAGAAAAATCAAATAAAAATTAACAACGTGAGCAATAAATTCAGCTTGTGAGTATTTATAAAATTGCCACACCCAGTTTCTGCAGTTAAGTTAAAGGGTTAGATGGGAAAAGATTGGAGTAGTTAGGTGTATACCCATGCTACCTCACACCAGGCTCCTGACTTCTAGGAAGGGAACTCTTACCAGCCTGCTAGCGGGCAGGCTGTATTTTAACAAGATTGGCTTGAGTGTGTGTTTACTCTCTTTATGGTCATTAAGCAGCCCAAGTCTTAGTCCCCATTGATACTGGAAATTGTGTTTCCCCAAAACTGCTTCATGGCGACATGGGTAGAAAGCCCGTTGAATGAAATGACCGTGGACATCCAGAGTCCGAGACATGACGTTGCCTTACCTTGACACAGGGACAAGCAGGTGTGAACTTGGCCATCATTACTTCTCCATCCTGTTGGTCTGTCCTTGATGACAAATTCACATCTAAAGAGTGTTTTCATGATTCTTCCCTCAGTAATCTCTGCCAAATTAATCCAAAGGGAGCTAGTTCTAGGACATACTGAAGACAAGCGGTTCTGAGACACGTTCTCATGTGAATTAATAGCAAAAACTAAAGAAGGGAAGGAAAAAAAGAAATCTTCCTGGAGTCTTGCCTTCATTTATATCTTCACATATTTTTCCTGAGGACTTCAATATACTAGTGTTAGAAATACAAACAAAGATTGATGAATCCGTGGAGATGCATACTGGAAGTAATAGCATTTGCCACTGTGAAGTGTTATCAGATTTCTTCCCCACAGGAGCTCTGCAAGAGAGAACACTGGTGCCCTGGCAGCAAGTCAGTTCATTGTGTGGCTCTGCTAGCACGACCCTAATGAGAGCCCAGACTCCAGTTTTGGTTTAGGATTCACTGACAGTTTGAGTGTGGGGCTCAGTCTCTCTGCTACTACTGGAATGTGAGTTGCATGCTGAATTAATTAGCAAAAAAGAGCTTTGAGCCTATTTTGGCTATTTCTAGTTCTCTCCATTCATTTTATTTTCATTGGCATATTTTATTTTCATATCTTCATCCAAACCTCATTTGCATATGATTTATTTGCATACTGAGATCATTTGAGGAAGAAAAGACTTGTAATAAACACTAGGAATCAGTTCCTCCAAGTATTCTTGATTAAGGTGTGTCCTTTAGAATCGGACAGAATTCCCGCATTTTAATTTTTAAATCCCACCTGGCTAGCTTTCCCTTTGCTTACAGCTCATCTTTTGCCTCTCTGCAAACATGAAGAACACTTTCTATTTCTTGCTGTAAATTAATGCTATTTATATTTTAGAAATTCCACATCCCTTCACAAGTCACTTGAGACCCAGTGGCGAGGAATGAATTACCCTCAGCTGTCTGTCTCTCCTCCTGACAGGTTGGCCTGGAAAGCAGCTCGCCTGGAGCAGAATTCATTGTTATTTCACTATCTGAGAGGTAGCCAAAGACAGTTCTACAAACTTCTAACATAAGGCATGAAGGAATTCAACAGAAACTGATTTTTCCCCTTTTTTAAAGATCCTTGACTTTGACCAATTAGTAGGGATTGACATATTTGAACTGCTTAAGTGTCCATACATTGTATTCCCTTGAAATGGAATCTTATAATCATTGCTCTAGGGAGAAATATATTAAGGGTTATTGGCAACACGTTTCCCCTGATTTCTTTTTATCCTAAAATAAAAAGATGAATTAAGACATAGCACATATATTAGCATCAAGTATTTGGTATAGCTCTTCACCTTGCAAGCTCAAGTAGTGATTGGTACCCCATAGTGACCAATTACAATACTTGGGCTGAAATTGTACAATTTTAAATTAGTAGGATGACTAAACTGAGGATTTAAAACAACAAAAAATGGTTTAATTTCTAGACTAATGAAATAACAGGAAGATATCTGAAGTGAATATTAGTATATGTTATCTGTAGTAAATGTTACCAATTAATATGGAAATCCATGTTCTTCTATTCATCCTAGAAATAATCTGCCTATGTTCTGATTATCTCTATAATAATTATGCAACTCAATACAGTGTTAATCCAAGAAATCGAAACAGCATCTCTTCACGATTTCCTTGTTCCTTGAGTAAGCCAAAGGCAAACAAGTGAACAGTTGAGATGCTCAGAGTTGCCCAAGTGCCCTGGGGAATGTCAAAGATAAACAGATTTCCCTACCATTAGCCCTCAAAATCCTCCATTTACATTGCATGTTCATGTTTAAGGAGAGGGAATTTCCAACCCCGGTAATAACATTTGAATCAATAGAAACTGCAATCTTGCCTCTATTTGTATTTTTAAAATTAACTTTTATCACAGTGCTTTCCCCAGTTAATAATGGTAGTAATGGAATAATTTCAATAATAATGAATATTTTATCTAGCTCATTGGGATGTGCCAATGTCTATTGAAGCACTTTTTTTCATTACTTAATTCTCACAACAACCACTGAGGTTGGCAGCTCCATTGTACAGGCAAAAAGAGATATGGAGGTTTGAGAGAGTAAATGGTGAATCTGGGATCCAAATGAAGACATCCTTAACCCGGTGCCTGAAGTCTTAGACACCTAATGCTTTCATTAATCATCAGTTTCATAGTAACAGATAGTAATTTAATTAAAAGATTTTTGTTTAAGTTCTCCTTTTAAGTGATTAATGTAACAAGTTTCTTAGTAATCACTTGTAGCCTAGAACTTGGATCTCATCCTAGAGCCATATTTACCTTCTACTAAAACAAGTTCTGTTGATTTCATTGTATAGTTTTTGTCTAATACATTCTTTTCTCTCACTCTCCATCCTTACAGCACAGGTCAACCTACAAACATTTCTTACTGTATTACTAAAAAAAGTCTTCTAAGTGATATACAGGGCCACTGGGCAGCACACTTCACAATCTATTCTCTATTCCATAGTCAGAGGCAGCTTTTTAGAACACAAGTTTGATGTTAAATACCCAATCAGAACAGTCCATTGATGTCCCATTGATCTTAGGATAACACCACAACACTTAAAACGGCTTTAGGGTTTTGTGTGGTCAGCCCACTGAGGAACAAGCAGCCTTCTTCACACCTCACCCCCGAAGGTCCAGCCCTGCTGCCCTTCTTCTCATCCCCTGGTGCCCACACTGCTTTGACTGACCTCCAGTGTGTGTATATGCTCTTCCTCCTACCTAAATTGCTTCTCCTCTTCCACCGCTAACCCCTATTCACTCCCAGATATCAGCTAAATTGTAATTTTCCCCACAAAGCTTTCCCTGACCTCCCTGAATACTTCAAACTCCCCATGATAATCTGGTATAATCCCATGTCTCTCTTATTAGCATTTTTCTCAGATATGTAAAATCTGCCCCTGCACTGTGTGCCCCATGAGGGCATGTACACAATACACACAACAGAGAAAATATTAGCATCAAGAATATGTAAATACTTCAAACTAATAAAAAAACACAAAAATATAATAGAAAAGTGGGCCAAAGATATGTAGTGACATTTCACAAAAAATAAAACCCAGATAGGCAATAAAAATATAAAGAGTTTTCAACATCAGTGGTGGTTAGAAACATAAAACCAACACCACAATGAGATCTCATTCATTTGGCATCTAATTTAATCTGAAAATAACAGGAGAGTACGGATAAACAGGATATTTTATATATTGCTATCGGGAGTAAATTTGTACATACAGTATGGAACAAAATGTGCCATTTCTATTTAAGTACAATATTTGTATTCCATACGAAACAGCAATTCCACTCCTGGTAATATTTTTAATAAAAACCACCTCACATGTTAAGAGAAGAAATTTGCAAGACTATTCACAGGTGCAAGTAGCAAAATTTCTGAAAATCCTTTGATAGGATAGTGTATTAAAAGGTGATTTTTTTAAAACAGGGAACAATTAGTAAAACAATTTTGATCAATCCATACTGTAGAATATTATGTAACCATTAAAAAATGGTTATGCCTAGATTTATGCATATGATAGATACACATGTATGTCTACATATATAGATGTAGACATAAACAAAGGTATAGATTTTTCTATTATGAATATTGATTAGATGTAAGAAAGGAGGTCAGATTAAAATATGTAGATATATATTATGTACATGGTATATATATGAATATATGTAAGGTTATAGAACATAATATAATAGTTCTTTCTATTTTAACAAAACCTAATATTCTTTAAAGTAATTAATGCCTAGTAATAAATGAATTTAGATTCATTTTAGTGTGTCTGAATTTCCTAACTCTATTAAATCTCATTTGCCTGAAACATCTTTTAAACCAATTTGATCTCTCCAGAATTTAGCTAACCCAGAAATTTGTTAAATCTATACTTGCTTTCTTATATGCTTCATTTCTTTTAAAATTAAGGCATTAGTTTTTGCTTGATATTAAATAATTATATCCTCCAGCTTATAAAATATTAAATTATGGCTATATTTAAATTAAAAATGACTAAGCAAACATTTTTGGATGTCTGAGTTTTAGTCCTAGATGTAGCTCCATAAATCTGGATATGAGACATTTCAAGCAAGACCACTGCTTAAGAATTATCTTGGATTTACTGATAATACATTTACATGTTAAAATCTCATTTTTTGTACATATAATTTCTACTGCTTTTTCCCGGGTCCCTTTCTACCTTTCAACTATAATTTTGGTTAGACATTATTTCCATATTATGTTCTCCAGGAACTTAAAAATGTATATTCTTACATACAGTGAATAAACCAGGAAGATCATCTACAGAAACAAGAAAAATGAATGTGTATATTTTCTTAATACAGACTATAATTTAGAAATATAATATTAGGGGAAAATTTTCCAAGAATAATTCACTATTTAAACTTTGGTTTAAATATTCCAAACCAATATCTTGAACCATTTTTTCTCACTAGTTTCTTCAGAGTAAAACCTATCCCGAAATTTTTGGGTTGGGAACTTATTATAAGACCTCAAAAGGTTTTCGGCAATAAATATTATTTACAAAGCAAGTATTTTGATGAGTTAAACGTTTCAGAGTCAGAAACACATGGACTGACTTTCCCTACAATTCAAAAGAATATAAAATTCAAGGAAGAATGATCTGCTAAAACTTCTTTTGTTTTGCCAAATTCAGACTGTTTGAAAATCACTTAAAATATTTATTGGACCCAGTTGAGCACTACTTAGGTATTCTTTATATATAGATGTCTATATATCTATATCTGTGTCTATATTTATATCTAAACATGTAAGGATGACTAAGAAGAATGTTGTCAGTTCTCAGATATATTGTTGCTATCATGGGTCCATTCTTTCCTATTTGTTTCAATGCTTTGGTTTCCCCTTATTAATTCAATGCAAATCATTTGATGACCTAATATTGCATGCTTAAATTAACTTAAAAAGATTAAATAATGGACTGCAACTTACAGTATTTTTATGCTTATTTATTATTTTCTTAAATAACCAAGGTAGTCATCAATCAAAAATGATAGAAAATTCTTGAATTCCACATCTCTTTGAAGTCTTTATCAGTATTTTTTGATTATTTTGAGAAGTTTGCCCTTTGACATATCTAATAATTGACATAATCAAATTACACAATATATAGCTATATATTATATAATTCAGTTTTATCATGAAAATCACTTAAAAGACAGTGTCATTTTTAGAAGACTTGTTATGATAATCCTGACCACTGGTATGAAAAAATAAGTGCTATCCTATCATGACATACTAAGTTGTTTGCTTATTCTCCTTTGTTAAAAAAATTAAACTGTCTACAGAAAAGTAAGCAACATAAAGATAACATAAATTTAAAGTATCTGAGATAGAAGGAATTTTAAAATTTAGGGAGAAGTATAAACTAAGATACAGTATCAAACAGCATTCCCTAGTTTGCTAAATATGTTCCATGAGGCAGTACCCATGCAGGTGCATCGCGCACGCGCGCGCGCACACACACACACACATACACACGGACACTTTCTGAGACAAGGAAGCCTGGAAAATTCTGCAAACTCTACTTTTCAGCCTTTTAAAGGCTCTGAAAACTCTGGAAGTAAAAATAAAAAGCCGGAAGACCCAGACTTGATATTCAACTCCATTTCATCCACAGTTTCCCAAACTTGGAACACATCAGAGAATCTTTTCTTGACCAATACCTAAAGTTATACCCCAGAATTAGATTTTTGTCAACCTGCTGTGGTAAATAGAGCCAGAGAATCCTATGGATATTAATTAAGTGACCCTGTACTTTGTAGCAGCTAGCATAAAAAGGAGATCTGATGGATTAAATATTTTCTGGTGTCAGTATGTAAAAAGGGAACTATAGGAAAGTAAGGTTTTATAAAATAGGAGCTATATCACTGTGGTTTCATGCCATAGCTCCTAAAAGAGGCTGGGGCCTGTTGAAACATTGCCCCTCTGAATATTTAGACTTGAATGAGTACTATAAGGTATAAACATAGAGTTAGGTTATTGCAGTCAGTTATTTTACCAATAACATAGTCAATTTAACTTACAGAATATTTTTCTTGTTTCTTTGCCTTAGTAAGCAAGCAGTACATGCTCATTCATAATGTGCAAAAATGCATAAAACTACAAGAAATAGAGTGAAACTATCTTAAATTTTATCACATAGATGGATATGTGAATGCATCATTGAAGGTGGTCTGTATGCATGTAAATATATTATGTCATTGACCAATGCTTTGCATTCAAATGCTTCCAGACATTTCTCTGTGCACATTTACATAGAAAGATATATAGATATTATCCATCTAGGCAGTATGATATTTATGTATATAATCATGTGTGTATCTATGCGTGTGTGTGTATACATACACACACGCATTGATATATATACATAAAAATATGCACCACATTATATTACACAATGGATTTGTAATATACTCTTTTTAAATTCAACTAAAACCATGACACTGCCACGTATTCATACTCTATTTCCCTAAGCAAATTACTCTCCCAAACTCCAAAATTACTTAATACCTTCTACACATTTTTTCAACTATCTCCCAACAAAAACAAACTCAACAGATGATCTCATCCCCAATTTCACAGAAAAGAAAACATAAATGCATCTGCCAGTAAACCTCACTGCTTTCTTTGAAGTCTACAAAATGCTTGCATTGGTGTCCACGCTTCCCTCTTTCTTTTTTGTATGAAAGAGGTAGGTGAGCACTTTGATGTCTAAATCAGAGCCCTCTCCCTGAATCTCACTTTCCCCCACTCTTTTGCACTATCCTCTGTCTCCTGAACTTCCAGTTTATACTATTAAAAAGCAAACTCAAGAAGCAGTACTATCGTTAAAAAGTTGAATTCCCCTTAACCCATAGCATCTCCAGATAGCATTCTTTTGTCCTTCTCTCATCTCCAAAGTCAAATTCCTTGAAAGTTTTATCTATTCTGTTTCCACTTCTTCCCTTTCCAGTCTCCTTGAATCTACCCAAGTCAGGCCTATTGAGAATTTTTTTGAAAACGGTGGAGGGAGGTGAGGTGCTTTTTTAACCCAGCCCTTTCAGCACTATTCAGAACAGTCTCTTGTTTTAATAGTTTCTTTTAAACAGTTACCCGGTGCTCAGCATCTGTAATTTCACACTCATCCTGACGGCATCCTACTGCAGGGTCCTATTTATATCCCTTCCTGGCTCCTCACCATCCTCCTGACTCAGAATGAAGAAGTCTTTAAGACCATCCAAGCCCTCCTCTTCTGTCTCCCTGCATGCTCCCCCCAAACAAACAGTTCTTTCTAGTCTCTGGTTTCAATTACCCCCAGCATGCCAGCACTCCCTGCCCTGACTTCTCTTCTGGGGGCCATCTCACAGATCACAATTCTCACTTGACGTCTCCACTCGGATGTCTCAGAGGCTTCTCAAAAGCAACACGATCAAAATAAAATTTATGAAAATCCCCACTAAACTGCTTGTCTCCCGTTGTTCCTCATATTTACTGAAATGTCCCCATCTCCCCCAGGCCTCTCCTTTGCCTTCAGCACTCATGTCCACTCAACCAGTAAGGTCTGTTGACTCTTCCCCCTTAAATAATTACAGGTTTGTTTAAAAAAAAAAAAGAAACAAATAAAATCTCTCTTTTTCTTAGCACATACGGTTAGAAGGCAAATCGAAAAATAGGGTGTAAGTCTGTAGAGAAAGGTTATCAATTGTCCCACTTGTCTGGCTTGCCAAGGAAAAGTATTTCAAATTTCTTTTTTAAAATTTCTTAATGGGTCTCTCAAAATCTAAGGACAAATATATGATGTCTGTGAAATATATTAATTATCAGATGTTTCAGCTCGTCAGCAGATTCCTTTCTATTTACTCCCTTCACCATTCTATGAAGCAGCCATTGTGAGTGGAAGGTACAATACACTCTATATGTACTGAGTGTATTGGCACAGTACAGCTCTTACACCATGAGGTTGTCATGCTAAGGAATGATAATTTTCCATCACGGTAGCCATTTCTCTCAAAAAATTCCAATTATGTTATGGCGAATGTAAATCTTGCCTAAGTAGATGAAAAATAAGTTCTGTCGAAATCATTCTTTTAAAATGTTCTTGTTGATAATATCATGTTTTATAATTGTCTTCATTTGAAGTTTTTGAGCAATATAATTATGGACAGTATTTCATAACCAGTCATGTGCCATGACAGCAACTGTGTCATATTGAAATGAGCTTAAACGAAATTAATAGGAATATGATTACATGAAATTTGAAAACTATTCCTATCTACCATAATACGCTCATTTTCAAGTAATAATAGTTGTCTCAAAATTGTGTATTTTCACACAGAATCCATCTTAGTTTCCAAAACACTTTTGAGAACTCAGTAAAAATACTTGCAGTAAATTATAGCCCAGTTAAATCTGTCAAAGCATTCATAAAAGGTCACAACTCTGCATATCAAGCGGCACAGACTTGATGAGGGCAGAGGTTGCATCTATCTTCTTTATGACTGTATTGGATGCCTAGACTTTGCCCATAATAGTCCTCAATAAATACTTGCTAAATGACTATATACATATGAAAAAGTATGATGTCCACATGTCTGTGTGGACTAAACATTAAAGCTCTAATGGCATATTTCACTTTCCTCTGCAGATATCACACATCTTTAATTCTAGAAATAATCTGCTAGGAGAGTAGCCTCACCTAAATAATAAGCTTATTTGATGATTTCTTTTTAAAAATAAAATATCACTAAATTTGAAAATGAGGTTTGAATAATGTCTAGAATAGTGGTTCTTAAACTTTAGCATCATCAGAATCAACTAGAGATACTGTTAAAACATTGGGTGGTGGACCATGCATCACACAATTTCTGATTCTGGGATAGGAATTGAGAATTTGAATTTCTAACAAATGTCCAGGTGATACTGATGCTGCTGATCCAGGAAGCACACCTTGACAACCACTGATCCAGGGCATTTTCATTTACATATGATTCAGTATCATATTTAATATATGAAGAAGGATATGAGAAGGAGCAGCAGCAACAAAATAAACTCATTTCCATTTCTTTTGCATTTTATGTGCATTACACCCAGCACTCAAATAAGTGAAGAATAAGTTGTGTAAAATAGAAGAAAAAACACTTCAAAAGTTAAGGTTTTGGATTTTGAAAAGGAGCATCATGGTTTCTTTACTGTATATGTTAAGTACTGAGAGCACACTTTTTATTAGCATTTGTGGTAGCGCATGAAAATAACATCAATAGATATTGGATTTTTCTCAGTATATATAAACTATCAATTATCTTTCAAAAACAAAGAGCTAGGACTTTCAGTCTGAACAGGATGACATAGACTTGTTTCATCTTGCTTCTTCACACTAAGTACAACTATAATTCCTGGAAATTATGCAAAAGGCAACTGAAAGGGAACTCTGAAAGGTGGTAAGAGGAAGTTGAACTAACGTGGAACCCCAGGGCTGAAGGAACAACACGGTAGCATCAGATTAACCAATTCTACCAAAATGACACACCAAAAGCTCTGAAAATTAAACTGTCATTGGAACCACAACACACAAAAGTAGGTCAGTACCAGTGTAATAAATCTAAATAGGGTAATCACCTGCTAAAATAAAAGATTTAAATAGGACATGGAATCTCCTAACATAAGACAATGTCCAGAGTACAATGAAAAATAACCCATCAGTGCCAAGAACCCAAGAACCAAGAAAAACCACACTTGAATGAGAAAGACAAGCAACTGATTCCAGCATCAAGATAAATCAGATGTTGGTATTACCTGACAATGATTTTAAAGCAGTCATCATAAAATGCTTGGATAATCAATTACTAATTTTCTTGAAACAGATGTAAAAGAGAATTTCAGCAAAGAAATAGAAACTGAAAATTAACTAAATGGAAATTATGGAACCAGAAGTTACAATAACAGCAAAAACATCAAAACCAAAACAAACAACAAAAAAGAAAACCTTCCTGGATAGGCTTGATAGTAGAGTGCAGATGACAGAGGGTAGGAGCGAAGAACTTGAGCAATGGTCAAGAGAATTCGCCCAAGTTGAACAACAAAAGACATAGACTGAAAAAGAAAAAAGGAACAGAGACTCAGAGACCTACAGGACAGTAGCAAAAGATCCAATGATGGTATTATTACAGAAGGAGAGTAGGACTGAAAGATTATTCAATGAAATAATGGCTGAAATGTATGTAAAACTATAAAACTTTTAGAACAAATAGTAAAAAATTTTCGGGATTGAGGAGGGTTAGACAAAGAGTTCTTACAATTGACACCAAAAAGCATGATCCTCAAAGGAAGAATTAATAAATTGGACTTAAAAATTAAAAACTATTCCTCCATGAAAGCCCATGTGAAGAGGATCAAAAGACAAGATACAGCCTGGGAGAAAGTGTTTGCAAGCCACATCTGAAAAAAGACTGGTAATTAGAGTATATAAAGAACTCTCAAAATTCAACAGTAAAGAGAGAATCCAGGGCTTCCCTGGTGGCGCAGTGGTTGAGAGTCCATCTGCTGGTGCAGGGGACACGGGTTCGTGCCCCGGTCCGGGGGGATCCCGCGTGCCGCAGGAGCGCTGGGGCCTGTGAGCCGTGGCCACTGGGCCTGCATGTCCGGAGCCTGTGCTCCGCAATGGGAGAGGCCACAGCAGTGAGAGGCCCGCGTACTGCAAAACAAAACAAAACAAAAAAAAGAAAGAATCTAGTTCAAAAAATGGGCAAAAGACACAAAGAGACATTTCACTGATAAAGGTATATAGATGGCAAATAAACACATGAAAATATTTTTGATGTCACTATCCATTAGGAATATGCCAATTAAGACCACCATAAGAGCTCACTCACTATACACCTATGGGAACAGCTTAAACAAACAAAAATAGTGACAATACCAAAGGTTGGTGAGGAAGTATGGAAATTGGATCACTCCCACATTGCTGGTGGCAATGTGAAATGCCACAACCACTCTGAAATAATTTGGCAATTTCGTATAAGCCTAAACATGCAATTAACATAAAACCCAGTGAACACACTCAGGCATTTATCCCAGAGAAATGAAACTTATTTTCATAGGTAAAAACAGTATACAAAAGTGAAGAGCAATTATCTTTGTAACAGCCAAGGAACGGGAAATGACTCAGATGTATTTAATCAAGTGGATGGTTAAATAGTCTACAACTGGGCCCCCCAACCCCTGGGGCTTCAGACCCCTAGCGGTCAGAGGCCTGTTAGGAGCCAGGCCGCACAGCAGGAGGTAAGCGGAGGGAGTGAAGCTTCATCTGCCACTCCCCCATTGCTCCCCATTGCTCGCATTACCGCCTGAACCATCCCCCGAAAACTCCGTCCATGGAAAAATTGTCTTCCACAAAACCAGTCCCTGGTGCCAAAAAGGTTGGAGACTGCTGGTCTACAACACACATTCCATGGAGTATTTACTCAGCACTACAAAGTAATGAGCTACTGATATATGGAACAACTTGATGACTCCCCAGGAAGTTATGATGAGTTAGTGGAGAAAGTCAATCCCACAATGTTACATACACATTATTCCATTTACGTAACAGTTTTGAAATAACAAAATTTGGGAAATGAACATATGAGTGGTTGCCAAGGTTTAAGGATGGGGGGTGGGTGGGTATAGTTACCAAAGGGCAATATGATGGATCCTTGTGTTCAGTTCTTGACTGTGGTGGAGGACACACAAAGCTATACATGGGATAAAATTGTCACACGCACACAAGTACAGATAAAATGTGGATAATCTGAATAAGATGGACGGGTTGTATTAATGTCAAGATCCTGGCTATAATATTGTACTGTAGTTTTACAAAAGTGTTAACAATGAGGAAAGTATTTCTTACAACTGCATGTGAATCTACACTCATCTCAGTAAAACATCTCAATTTAAAAGTACAAGTAACATAACAGGTGAGGCAACACTTTTTCAAGAGGCGTATCTGGATAAAAGTCCATTGTTCTGAACCCAAGGAGTCCACAGTGGGTGGAAACAGATGTGTGCCCAACATCAGCCCATAGACACAAAACTTATCCTGAAGTCTTGGAACTTGGTTCAAGAGCTATTCAATCACCCTTCCCACCTCCCTCGGCTTGCTTCACACATTGTTCTAATTAGAAAGCCATTTCCTCTGCACAGCTGTTTTCAATTTGAACAAACCACAGTGACGTTCAGAGAGACAACATGGCCCTTCTCATCTTCAGTAAAGACCTCTCCCCGAAGCCATATGAGTTAAATCTTTGGGGCAGTTTTTATGAATGCATTGAAAAAGACAAAAGGCCTCCAGGAAACAGATAACATGTTGTTCTAGAAAAAAGAAAAAATCTATTCTGTAAACTAAATAGTAAGCCACTCTTTATATATGTTCCTTCCTATAAATTAAAACTTAGGAATGACAAGTACAAAATGAGCAAAAACATGCTGACCTGAACTTTGAACAGGATGAATCAATTTTATAAAATATATAAAATGCAAGTTTTATTCTTGCCTTAATTTCTCTCATTATGGCAACTTCTCTGTTATAAAAAATGTTTATGGGTTGGTTCTGATGATAAAAATAGGATAGTATGTGTTCATCTTAAAAGTTGAGAGAAGAAAAAGAGTATAGGGAAGGAAACCAGCCCCAGTCACAGTTCTACCACACGAAATTAACCTCGATTATTGTTTTGTTTTAATTCCTTCAGGCATTTACTCCTGTGTTTGTGTATTTAACTGAGTTACAACTATATGCAGGTCTTAAGGTCCCTCCCAATGCACTTTTACAGGCATGTACATCCTGGATCCATAACCCTGATCCTGATCTGGGACACTCCTCGGCTTCCAACCGGCTTCCTACCCTACTTCCCAACAATAACTCCCACCTCAAGGTAACCTCTATCCCAATCTCTAGACAAAAGAATGGTTTTGCCTGTTTTGGAATTTCATAGAAATGGAATGTGTGCTTTTGTGTCTGACTACAATGTCTCAACATGACGTTAGTCAGGCTTGCCCTGTTGCAAGCCACAGTGGTTTGTGGGGTATTCTCCTGTGTTAATATTCAAAGGTTCATGTATCCCTCTCCTGAGATGAGTATGGAGGTTGATCTCACTGTGGGGCTTTTGTGAGCAGGGCTGCTTTTTGCAGACAAAAGGTATCCCATCTATTGCATATGTATCTGGGAGTAAAATGAATGAACCAGAAGGGATATATGTTCAGTTTTAGTTGATACTGCTAATTTTTGAGAGTTCCAATGCTTCCCATTCTTGTTGACACTGTGTCCTTTTAATTTTAGTCAGTGGTGATAACGTAATTGTAAACCGAAATAAGAACATAGTTAATCTAGAATTTTGTATCTTGTGCATTACGTCATGATCATTCACACAGATTTGTTCCGTATCCTCATGAAATGCTTAGTTTTGACTTTTGGTTATTAAAATCTCTGATAGCTTGATTAGCTATAAGAACAAAAGCAAGAACATCTTATAGAAAGGGCTCACAAAAATGTCTAAAGTAATCACATGTTATGGAATTTTAAAGTTACTTTCAATATCACAGACAGTATGTTTGAGGGGGTGTAGGGTGTGCATCTTTGTTTATTTAAAATAACCACTGTATTCTGTAAGGAAGTACATTTTATCAAAACAATTACCATGATTTGGTGGGCCTAAACTTATAAAACAGTTTTCAAAACAATGATATTTTGAAGATATTTTGAATTAGAATATGATTCATATGATATGATATATAAGGTATGTTAGATATAACACAAACTTGGTGTAGAACACATTTTAAATCATTTTTAATTGTTTTTTTGTTTTTTTCTCTAGTTTTATGTGAACATCCATGACTGAGAATAGAATTAGTATTCTACCATGAAATTAATAAAAATAATTTAAAAAATCTTCATGTAAAACCTGCCAGAAACTAAACTTTAATTACCAATATGCTATATGAAGGACCCCTATTTATACCATTTTAATTATGTATGCAACACTGTATTGTTATTGTTTCATTTCTCTTCTTCTTCCTGCCTTTATTTTTTTCTAGCTTAGAGATTTCTCCTTTTTTTTCCTTTTTGTGGTTTTGTTTCTGTACGGATAGCACATTTTCTCCGCTGCTAAATAGTTCTTATACATTAAAGAGAATACAAAGGGAGCTTTACAAAGATTGTCTCTAATCTACAAGGATATGCTTCTTCAACTCTTCCTCTTGGGGAAAGGTATAGATATAAACACACATTTTTATTAACTTGCAAATTTCAAAACTCTCTGATTCAATTATGTACTCTAAGCAGGGGAGTAACCCTGAGCAATAAATACTGAAGTTTACTAATTCATGCTAGATTTCTACTTGTAACGAAGGGTTAGGTGATTACCTTTAAAGCCTTCGATGGTCTGGGACCTATTTGGAATGTGTATTTCATTTCATACCTTCTCTGTAGTTATGACTGAGTGAATTGGATCTCGGGTTCTGTTGCTGACACTGGGCATTGCAGAATTTGTCACAGTCGCTTGCTTTCCTTTTGATATTCACTTGATTTAGAGATGAGGCCAAATCTACATTTTTACTTGTCTGGGGATATTGCAAAAAGCACCACTGTATTTTATTCCAGAAGAGTCTTGTTAATAACCTCTTACGGCTGGTAAAATTGCTCATCGTCTATGTGCCTTATGAAATACTTCTGAATTATGTCAACCCATCACTTCTTTACTTCTCTTTTGGATGCCCCCCTCCCTGCCCTGCCTCTCATCATTCGCTCCCCAGTAAAGACAGACTGCAGTAAAAAAAGAAAACAAACTGTAGCTTTTAAAGGTGAAAATGCAGTCAGTCATTTTGCATCCTGGAGATTTTGTAAATGATTGTTTTAGGAATTCAGTTGTTTGGTACCTCTAAGATCAATCAAATAGAATATTTTAGTCTGAATGAAAAGAAACATTTCAGTCAGTCATCCCGATATTTTGTCTACACGATACCCAAAATAAAACTTCAAATAATGTCTTAAGGTGCAGAAAACATATTTTATGTGTTTTCACGTATACAACTTCCAAGGAAACTGAGACAAGAAAAATAAGCAGAATTAGGTCAGTTTCTCTCAGGCACATGGTGCTATAGTGTAACAAGCTTTGTGGGCTCTCAGACACTTGGCTAAGATGGTATTTTCATAGCTGTTAAGATGAATATTCATAATATATCAAATTCAAAAGACCCACTACTGAGTGAGTCATCCTCTCCCCCAAACCCGTTTACCCTTGGATTATTTCCATTTCTGTCAAGGCGTTTCCTGTGGAGCAGACCCTTGGCTGGCAGCGGCAGCTGGCGTGCACTCACCCCTGACAGGGCCTGAAGCTCGTAGGAATGGACTCCCCTTTAGTCCAGCAGAAGGTTGAGGGCATTATTCCATGAAGAACATTTTGTCTGGAGAATGTGCTAAAAGGCAACCAGTGTTTCAGGCAAACTGCAGACTAGTTGGAATCAGATGTCTTCCCTGCCCTCCACTGTGGCCAGAGACAGTTTGTCACACTCTTCTTTCTGGAGGGGGAACTGACAAAATTGATACAGGGCTGTAGTCCTGCCATTCTGTGATATTAAACACGTTTCCAGGACAGAGACTTTCACTCAGGAAACCAGAAAGTTCCAAGTGGACTACAGGTGGGGGCTGAATATCTAGAAGGAAACAGAAGCCCATTCATTAGTAGGAGTGTAGAGAGATGCTAGAAAAGACAGTGTTATATCTGAAAAGGATAGAAGGACTTACCTATCTTTCTTGAAATAAGGATTGGTTTTCAGTGCTTGGGAAAGATGGCCAAATTTAGGACAAAGGCAGAAAAAATGAAGGAGGATGGAGTTAAGAATATTTAGATTGAAAAAATAGAGGTTGGTAGCTGGTTAAGCACCATGCTATAGAGGGCAGGAGCATTATAGGTTATCTGAATTTTCTAACGGGTAAAAACTGAATTGTATGCTACTTTACACATACCTTTGTATTCTCCACTACCTTTTATCAGAAGGAAAATAAATACCTAAGGATTATGATAACAGTGGTTTGAGTAATGAAGCCAATTTTTGGAAGCAAGTTGGTTCTTTTCATGCATTCATCACACAATTTGAGAATTGACAAAATTCCATCTGTACAGGGGGCCACGTGGTCCTGTTGTGTGGAAACACAGCCTGAGATAAAAGCAAATATGGAGGCACTACCATGCGTGGCCAGCAAGGTGGAAAGTTTGAAGTCATGCAGAACCCTTCTTCTCTTCCCCAAGAAGGAACATCTGAAGAGTTCCCCAGCCTGATGGCTAATTTCTTAAATGGTTCTGGCATCTGCCCTTCCTTTCCACCATCACCAGGGTGATTCGCTTTTTTTTTTTTTTTTTTTAAACATCTTTATTGGGGTATAATTGCTTTACAATGGTGTGTTAGTTTCTGCTTTACAACAAAGTGAATCAGCTATACATATACATATGTTCCCATATGTCTTCCCTCTTGCGTCTCCCTCCCTCCCACTCTCCCCATCCCACCCTTCCAGGCTGTCACAAAGCACCGAGCTAATATCCCTGTGCCTTGCGGCTGCTTCCCCCCAGCTATCTACCTTACTACGTTTGTTAGTGTGTATATGTCCATGACTCTCTCTCGCCCTGTCAAAACTCACCCTTCCCCCTCCCCATATCCTTAAGTCCGTTCTCCAGTAGGTCTGCGTCTTTATTCCTATCTTACCCCTAGGTTCTTCATGACATTTTTTTCCCTTAAATTCCATATATATGTGTTAGCACACGGTATTTGTCTTTTTCTTTCTGACTTACTTCACTCTGTATGACAGATTCTAGGTCTATCCATCTCATTACAAATAGCTCAATTTCATTTCTTTTTAAGGCTGAGTAATATTCCATTGTGTATATGTGCCACATCTTCTTTATCCATTCATCCGATGATGGGCGCTTAGGTTGTGTCCATGTCCTGGCTATTGTAAATAGAGCTGCAATGAACATTTTGGTACATGACTCTCTTTGAATTTTGGTTTTCTCAGGGTATATGCCAAGTAGTGGGATTGCTGGGTCATATGGTAATTCTATTTGTAGTTTTTTAAGGAACCTCCATACTGTTCTCCACAGTGGCTGAACCAATTCACATTCCCGCCAGCAGTGCAAGAGTGTCCCCTTTTCTCCACACCCTCTCCAGCATTTATTGTTTCTTGATTTTTTGATGATGGCCATTCTGACTGGTGTGAGATGATATCTCATTGTAGTTTTGATTTGCATTTCTCTAATGATTAATGATGTTGAGCATTCTTTCATGTGTTTGTTGGCATTCTGTATATCTTCTTTGGAGAAATGTCTATTTAGGTCTTCTGCCCATTTTTGGATGGGGTTGTTTGTTTTTTTGTTATTGAGCTGCATGAGCTGCTTGTAAATTTTGGAGATTAATCCTTTGTCAGTTGCTTCATTTGCAAATGTTTTCTCCCATTCTGAGGGTTGTCTTTTGGTCTTGGTTATGGTTTCCTTTGCTGTGCAAAAGCTTTGAAGTTTCATTAGGTCCCATTTGTTTATTTTTGTTTTTATTTCCATTACTCTAGGAGGTGGGTCAGAAAGGATCTTGCTGTGATTTATGTCATAGAGTGTTCTTCCTATGTTTTCTTCTAAGAGTTTGATAGTTTCTGGCCTTACATTTAGGTCTTTAATCCATTTTGAGCTTATTTTTGTGTATGGTGTTAGGGAGTGATCTAATCTCATACTTTTACATGTACCTGTCCAGTTTTCCCAGCACCATTTATTGAAGAGGCTGTCCTTTCTCCACTGTACATTCCTGCCTCCTTTATCAAAGATAAGGTGTCCATATGTGCGTGGGTTTATCTCTGGGCTTTCTATCCTGTTCCACTGATCTAGTCTTTCTGTTTTTGTGCCAGTACCATACTGTCTTGATTACTGTTGCTTTGTAATATAGTCTGAAGTCAGGGAGCCTTATTCCTCCAGCTCCTTTTTTCGTTCTAAAGATTGCTTTGGCTATTCGGGGTCTTTTGTGTTTCCATACAAATTGCGAAATTTTTTGTTCTAGTTCTGTGAAAAATGCCAGTGGTAGTTTGATAGGGATTGCATTGAATCTGTAGATTGCTTTGGGTAGTAGAGTCATTTTCACAATGTTGATTCTTCCCATCCAAGAACATGGTATATCTCTCCATCTATTTGTATCATCTTTAATTTCTTTCATCAGTGTCTTATAATTTTCTGCATACAGGTCTTTCGTATCCTTAGGTAGGTTTATTCCTAGATATTTTATTCTTTTTGTTGCAATGGTAAATGGGAGTGTTTTCTTGATTTCACTTTCAGATTTTTCATCATTAGTATATAGGAATGCCAGAGATTTCTGTGCATTAATTTTGTATCCTGCTACTTTACCAAATTCATTGATTAGCTCTAGTAGTTTTCTGGTAGCATCTTTAGGATTCTCTATGTATAGTATCATGTCATCTGCAAACAGTGACAGCTTTACTTCTTCTTTTCCGATTTGGATTCCTTTTATTTCCTTTTCTTCTCTGATTGCTGTGGCTAAAACTTCCAAAACTATGTTGAATAAGAGTGGTGAGAGTGGGCAACCTTGTCTTGTTCCTGATCTTAGTGGAAATGCTTTCAGTTTTTCACCATTGAGGATGATGTTTGCTGTGGGCTTGTCATATATGGCTTTTATTATGTTTAGGAAAGTTCCCTCTATGCCTACTTTCTGGAGGGTTTTTATCATAAATGGGTGTTGAATTTTGTCGAAAGCTTTCTCTGCATCTATTGAGATGATCATATGGTTTTTCTCCTTCAATTTGTTAATATAGTTTATCACATTGATAGATTTGTGTATATTGAAGAATCCTTGCATTCCTGGAATAAACCCCACTTGATCATGGTGTATGATCCTTTTAATGTGCTGTTGGATTCTGTTTGCTAGTATTTTGTTGAGGATTTTTGCATCTATGTTCATCAGTGATATTGGCCTGTAGTTTTCTTTCTTTGTGACATCCTTGTCTGGTTTTGGTATCAAGGTGATGGTGGCTTCGTAGAAGGAATTTGGGAGTGTTCCTCCCTCTGCTATATTTTGGAAGAGTTTGAGAAGGATAGGTGTTAGCTCTTCTCTAAACGTTTGATAGAATTCACCTGTGAAGCCATCTGGTCCTGGGCTTTTGTTTGTTGGAAGGTTTTTAATCACAGTTTCAATTTCAGTGCTTGTGATTGGTCTGTTCATATTTTCTATTTCTTCCTGATTCAGTCTTGGCAGGTTGTGCATTTCTAAGAATTTGTCCATTTCTTCCAGATTGTCCATTTTATTGGCATAGAGTTGCTTGTAGTAATCTCTCATGATTTTTTTTATTTCTGCAGTGTCAGTTGTTACTTCTCCTTTTTCATTTCTAATTCTATTGATTTGAGTCTTCTCCCTTTTTTTCTTGATGAGTCTGGCTAGTGGTTTATCTATTTTGTTTATCTTCTCAAAGAACCAGCTTTTAGTTTTATTGATCTTTGCTATTGTTTCCTTCATTTCTTTTTCATTTATTTCTGATCTGATTTTTATGATTTCTTTCCTTCTGCTAGCTTTGGGGTTTTTTTGTTCTTCTTTCTCTAATTGCTTGAGGTGCAAGGTTAGGTTGTTTATTCGAGATGTTTCCTGCTTCTTAAGGTGGGCTTGTATTGCTATAAACTTCCCCCTTAGAACTGCTTTTGCTGCATCCCATAGGTTTTGGGTCGTTGTGTCTCCATTGTCATTTGTTTCTAGGTATTTTTTTATTTCCTCTTTGATTTCTTCAGTGATCACTTCATTATTAAGTAGTGTATTGTTTAGCCTCCATGTGTTTGTATTTTTTACAGATCTTTTCCTGTAATTGATATCTAGTCTCATGGCGTTGTGGTCGGAAAAGATACTTGATACAATTTCAGTTTTCTTAAATTTACCAAGGCTTGATTTGTGACCCAAGATATGATCTATCCTGGAGAATGTTCCATGAGCACTTGAGAAAAATGTGTATTCTGTTGTTTTTGGATGGAGTGTCCTATAAACATCAATTAAGTCCATCTTGTTTAATGTATCATTTAAAGCTTGTGTTTCCTTATTTATTTTCATTTTGGATGATCTGTCCATGGGTGAAAGTGGGGTGTTAAAGTCCCCTACTATGAATGTGTTACTGTTGATCTCCCCTTTTATGGTTGTTAGTATTTGCCTTATGTATTGAGGTGCTCCTATGTTGGGTGCATAAATATTTACAATTGTTATATCTTCTTCTTGGATCGATCCCTTGATCATTATGTAGTGTCCTTCTTTGTCCCTTTTAATAGTCCTTATTTTAAAGTCTATTTTGTCTGATATGAGAATTGCTACTCCAGCTTTCTTTTGGTTTCCATTTGCATGGAATATCTTTTTCCATCCCCTTACTTTCAGTCTGTATGTGTCTCTAGTTCTGAAGTGGGTCTCTTGTAGACAGCATATATAAGGGTCTTGTTTTTGTATCCATTCAGCCAATCTGTGTCTTTTGGTGGGAGCATTTAGTCCATTTACATTTAAGGTAATTATTGATATGTATGTTCCTATTTCCATTTTATATATTGTTTTGGGTTCGCTACTATAGGTCATTTCCTTCTCTTGTGTTTCGTGTCTAGAGAAGTTCCTTTAGCATTTGTTGTAAAGCTGGTTTGGTGGTGCTGAACTCTCTCAGCTTTTGCTTGTCTGTAAAGGTTTTAATTTCTCCATCAAATGTGAATGAGATCCTTGCTGGGTAGAGTAGTCTTGGTTTCAGGCTATTCTCCTTCATCACTTTCAGTATGTCCTGCCACTCCCTTCTGGCTTGTAGGGTTTCTGCTGAGAGATCAGCTGTTAACCTTATGGGGATTCCCTTGTGTGTTATTTGTTGTTTTTCCCTTGCTGCTTTTAATATGCTTTCTTTGTGTTTAATTTTTAACAGTTTGATTAATATGTGTCTTGGCGTGTTTCTCCTTGTATTTATCCTGTATGGGACCCTCTGTGCTTCCTGGACTTGATTAACTATTTCCTTTCCCATATTAGGGAAGTTTTCAACTATAATCTCTTCAAATATTTTCTCAGTCCCTTTCTTTCTTTCTTCTTCTTCTGGAACCCCTATAATTCGAATGTTGGTGCGTTTCATGTTGTCCCAGAGGTCTCTGAGACTGTCCTCAGTTCTTTTCATTCTTTTTTCTTTATTCTGCTCTGCAGTAGTTATTTCCACTACTTTATCTTCCAGGTCACTTATCCGTTCTTCTGCCTCAGTTATTCTGCTATTGATCCTATCTAGAGTGATTTTAATTTCATTTATTGCATTGTTCATCGTTGCTTGTTTCATCTTTAGTTCTTGTAGGTCCTTGTTAACTGTTTCTTGCATTTTGTCCATTCTACTTCCAAGATTTCGGATCATCCTTACTATCATTATTCTGAATTCTTTTTCAGGTAGATTGCCTATTTCCTCTTCATTTGTTAGGTCTGGTGGGTTTTTATCTTGCTCCTTCATCTGCTGTGTGTTTTTCTGTCTTCTCATTTTGCTTATCTTACTGTGTTTGGGGTCTCCTTTTTGCAGGCTGCAGGTTCGTAGTTCCCGTTGTTTTTGATGTCTGTCTCCAGTGGCTAAGGTTGTTTCAGTGGGTTGTGTAGGCTTCCTGGTGGAGGGGACTAGTGCCTGTGTTGTGCTGGATGAGGCTGGATCTTGTCTCTCTAGTGGGCAGGTTCACGTCTGGTGGTGTGTTTTGGGGTGTCTGTGGCCTTATTATGATTTTAGGCAGCCTCTCTGCTAATGGGTGGGGTTGTGTTCCTGTTTTGCTAGTTGTTTGGCATAGGTTGTCCAGCACTGTGGCTTGCTGGTCGTTGAGTGAAGCTGGGTGCTGGTGTTAAGATGGAGGTCTCTGGGAGATTTCCGCTGTTTAATATTATGTGGAGCTGGGAGGTCTCTTGTTGACCAGTGACCTGAAGTTGGCTCTCCTACCTCAGAGGCAGAGCCCTGACTCCTGGCTGGAGCACCAAGAGCCTTTCATCCACACGGCTCAGAATAAAAGGGAGAAAAAGTAGAGAGAATTAGTAGAAGTATGAGGAAAGAAAGAAGGAAAGGAGGAAAGGAAGAAAGGAAGAAAGAAGCAAAGAAGGAAAGAAAGGAGGGAGGGAGGGAGAGAGGGAGGAAGGAAGGAAGGAGGGAAAGAAGGAAAAAAAGACAGAAAGAAAGATGATACAGTAAAAATAAAATAAAGTATAATATAGTTATTGAATTAAAAAATATTTAGAAAAAAAAAAAAGGGACGGATAGAACCTTAGGACAAATGTTGGAAGCAAAGCTATACAGAGAAAATCTTACACAGAAGCATACACATACACCTTCACAAAAAGAGGTAAAGGGGGAAAAATCATAAATCCTGCTCCCTGAGACCACCTCCTCAATTTGGGGTGATTCGTTGTCTAAAGGAGGGAGGGAAGGAAGGAAAGAAAGAACGAAGGTAAAGTATAATAAAGTTATTACAATTAAACTTAATTATTAAGAAAAAGAATTTTTAAAAAAAAGTCATGGACGGATAGAGCCCTAGGACAAATGGTGGAAGCTAGAGTATACAGACTAGATGTCACACAGGAGCATACACGTACACCTTCACAAAAAGAGGAAAAGGGAAAAAAATCATAGATTTCGCTCCTAAATTCCACCTCTTCAATTTGGGATCATTCCTTGTCTATTCAGGTATTCCACAGATGCAGGGTATATCAAGTTGATTGTGGAGCTTTAATCCGCTGCTTCTGTGGCTGCTGGGAGAGATTTCCCTTTCTCTTCTTTGTTTTCACAGCTCACAGGAGCTCAGCTTTGGATTTGGCCCTGCCTCTGCGTGTAGGTCGCTGGAGGGCGTCTGTTTTTTCGCTCAGACAGGACGGGGTTAAAGGAGCCGCCGATTCGGGGCCTCCGGCTCACTCAGGCCGGGGGTTGGGGGATGGGGGAAGGAGGGGCACTGCGTGCGGGGCGGGCCTGCGGCGGCAGAGGCAGCGTGACGTTGCGGCAGAGGCCGGCGTGACGTTGCACCAGCCTGAGGCCCGCCGTGCGCTGTCCCGGGGAAGTTGTCCCTGGATCCCGGGAACCTGGCAGTGGCGGGCTGCACAGGCTCCGCGGAAGAGGGGTGTGGAGAGTGACCTGTGCTCGCACACAGGCCCCTTGGTGGCGGCAGCAGCAGCCTTAGCGTCTCCCGCCCGTCTCTGGGGTCCGCGGTTTTAGCCGCGGCTCGCGCCCGTCTCGGGGGCTCGCGCCCTCAGCCGCGGCTCGCGCCCGTCTCTGGGGTTTGCGCTTTCAGCCGCGGCTCGCGCCCGTCTCGGGGGCTCGCGCCCTCAGCCGCGGCTCGCGCCCGTCTCTGGGGTTCGCGCTTTTAGCCGCGGCTCGCGCCCGTCTCTGGAGTTCCTTTAAGCAGCGCTCTTAGACCCCTCTCCTCGCGCACCAGGAGACAAAGAGGGAAGAAAAAGTCTCTTGCCTCTTCGGCCGGTGCAGGCTCTTCCCCGAACTCCCTCCCGGCTAGTCGTGGTGCACTAACCCCTTCAGGCTATGTTCAAGCCGCCAACCCCAGTCCTCTCCCTGAGCTCCGTCCAAAACCAAAACCTTAGCCTCAGCTCGCAGCCCCGCCCGCCCCGGTGGGTGAGCAGCAAGCCTCTCGGGTTGGTGAGTGCTGGTCGGCACCGATCTTCTGTGCAGGAATCTCCCCGCTTTGCCCTCCGCACCCGTCGCTGTGCACTACTCCGCGGTCCCGAAACTCCCCCCTCTGCCTCCCGCAGTCTCCGCCCGCGGAGGGGCTTCCTAGTGTGTGGAAACTTTTCCTCCTTCACAGCTCCCTCCCACTGGTGCAGGTGCCGTCCTTATTCTTTTGTCTCTGTTTTTTCTTTTGCCCTACCCAGTTACGTGGGGAGTTTCTTGCCTTTTGGGAGGTCTGAGGTCTTCTGCCAGCCTTCAGTAGGAGTTCTGTAGGAGTTGTTCCACGTGTGGATGTATTTCTGGTGTATCCGTGGGGAGGAAGGCGATCTCCGCGTCTTACTCTTCCGCCATCTTCAAGGTCCCCCCCAGGGTGATTCGCTTTTAATTACCTTTTTCCAGGGTTAATGTGTCCACTGTAACTCATCCCTCCCCTTGGACCTATCATATATGTCATTGTCGGCTTCATGTTCTGAAAATACTCCTGATACATTGGTTGCCGAATAGCCACTACTCTTCTGTTTAGAAAAGTTTAATCCATATTAGCCATACATGTCACTATATTTATGTTTTGCAAATATTTCATATTTTGACATGTATCTCAATGATCTAACCACCAAAAGAGATACAGAAAGTGATTTTTATCCTATGAACAAGGGTTTTTACCTGGACCTTTCTAAGTAATGACTCTTGCCTCCCTCTGCCTTTTGAGCAGAGGGCTGACGGCCTTGGTAGAAAAATCAGTTTAACCAAAAGACTAACTCAATTGCTTGGAATCCAGGCTAACTTAGGCAGCACAAATCATGAGACTGGTTAGCAGAAGAACTGACTGTTTAGTAAGACAAGAAAACGCGACTATACAGCTATGCAACATGTATTGATATTAACTACACTGAACTAATCAGAGTCCGTGAGAGAGGCTGCTCTCCTGCAAGGCCCTGAGTTCTCAAGGAGGCTTACTTGGACCAATGTATGTATGGATATTCACACAAGACTAAACAGTTCTCTTTCTTTATATCCTCTTGTGAAAACATCTGGGTCTCGATCCAGGACATCTGTCAGTGGAGACAATATCATCCTCCATAGAGTCTCGCAGATCTGCCTTGTTCTGTAACTAAAGTAGATTATTACAATATCAGGGTTACAATGCAAGTTCCCCACAATACTGGAAGTGGTCTGGTCTCAGCTGCCTTGTGTGGCAGCAATTCAGTCCGTCTTTCCTGCATGAAAATTCTAATACTAGGTTATTGAATACTACAGAGAAGGTGTCAGCTGTATGTTTCTGTATCAAAATTATGCAAAGAACCACTTCTAATTTTTTTTATTACATCTCAGTTGGTGTACTATATGCAGCAGTTGGTGTAAAACTGACTAGTCAGTGTGTTATATTAAACAATGTTTAATACTGTTATAATTTTAGTTCTGTTTTTTTAAATGGAACTTTTATTTCTTCAGATATTTAAGTTGAATTATTTCTGAAGTGCTTTTTTTTCTTTCTTCCTTTTTTAATTGAGGTATAGTTGATTTACAAAAAGTACTGTTTTTTTACTTGAACATAGTAATATATTGTAATGCTTGGATGAAGGGCAATGTACATTTTTTTGACAGAATTTAGTCTTTCAGTTGAATTTGGTCTTAATACAGAATCACTTTCTTGAATGGTCAAATTGGTGTTGAATTGTAATCTGAATTTCGCAATTGTTGCCATGAGTATTATGAGGTCAAATAAAGAAGTTACCAGTAGTATGGAGATGTTTACCCTTGTAGACACATCTTCAGTGTGAGCTTTATATAAGTGTTTTAAACACTATAATGTTTTATGATTTTAGCGTATGCTTTTTCAGAGTGTAAGATCAGCAAGGTGTTTTTAAGATAAGTTTGTATCTATTTCCAGTGAAATGATAAAGACTTATTGCTGGCAGAAAGGGGCATATACATTTTAGCATCATGTAGGGGTTTAAAACATAAGGCAAGTCACCTCATCAAAGAATATACAGTTGGCAAATAAGCACATGAAAGATGCTCCACATCCTATGTCATGAGAGAATTGCAAATTAAGACAAACCACTACACACCTATGGGAATGGACAAAATCTGGAACACTGACAACACCAAATGCTGGTGAGGTCGTGGAGCAACAGGAACTCTCATTCATTGAGGCTGGAAATGCAAAATGGTGCAACCACATTGGAAGACAGTTTGGCAGTTTCTTACAAAAGTAAACATAATCTCACCATATGATCCAGCAATTGTGCTCCTTAGTATTTACTCAAAGGAGCTGAAAACATGTCTACACAAAAACCTGTACATGGATTCATAATTTATTCATAATTGGTAAAATTTGGAAGCAACCAAGATGTCCTTCAGTAGGTGAATGGATAAATAAACTGTGGCACATCCAGACAATGGGCTATTATTCTGAGCTAAAAATGAATGAGCTCTCAAGCCATGACAATACATGGAGGAAATATAAATACATATTACTAAGTGAAAGAAGCCAATCTGAAAAGGCTACAGACTGTAGGATTCCAATGCTATGACATTCTAGAAAAGTCAAAACTATGGAGACAGGAAAAAGATCAGTGGTTGCCAGGTAGGAGGGACAGATGGAGAGGTAAATACTTGGAGCACAGAGGGATTTTAGGGCAATAAAATTATTCTGTATGATATGATAATGGTGGATACATGTCATTGTATGTTTGTGAAAACCTGTGGAATGCACAACACCAAGAGTGAACCCTAATGTGAACTATGGATTTTGAGTAATAATGATGTTGCAGTGTTGGGTCATTTATTTAACGAGCATACCATCTGTTGGGGAGTGTTGATAGACGGGGAGGCCGGGCCTGTGTGGGTGCAGGGGGTATACCTGTTTCTGTACCTTAACCTCGCTTGGCTGTGAACCTAAAACTGCTCTAAAAATCAAGTCTATTTAACAAACAGCACAAGTTAAATCAAAATAACCTTGTTTTTGTTAAATAACAGTGCATGAAATGCTTGTTTTTTATCCACTGACTGCATACCTTCCTTGCATCCAAATATCCCATTACACACTTAAAAAAATTGAACTGGTAAACTATTTTAAAGTATTTGTTAAAATAATTTTATTCCCAAATTATTAAAGATTTAGTCCAGTTTGCATTGCATGGCTAAAAAGGCTTTTGGTTTGTTTTATTTTCAGAAGACACCACTGGTTCTTAAGGGCTCAGGCAGTATAATCTCAAAGGTCTGTTTTCCGTGTGACATCAAAACATAACTCTCATTAGTGATTATAGGGGCTTGGGGCACATGCTGAAGATTAAATACACACACAAATTGTTAAATTTTATAAAAATGATTTCCTTTTATTATGTCATAAATCATTATTATTTCTAATGTCATCTGTAATTTTGTGGACTAGTATGATACATGATGCTCTGATGCCTTTTGAAAGCTGCACAGAAGAGGAATAGAGCTGCCAGCTGTGGGTGCCTGGAGCCTTCAATCTGTATTCCTGGCGTTTCCAGCAAAGGGCTACAGAGTTTCATGTGCAGCTCTCTTCTAAGAATTCTTGATTGCCCAGCACCCATGATATAATAATACTTGTACCTATCTGGTTAATTAACTATTTGAATGAGCAGAGCATATTTGTCATAGGCCAAATATGAATTTCCAAGTTTGCACATATACATACCCACACAAACTTGGCGGGTACCATTGAATATGTCTTCAATGTCATTTTCAATGTCCAGGTTTTTCTATTTCATCTTTGTAATTTAGAAATGACCTAAGTTCTCATCCTCAAAAGATATTAGAAGGATGATTTGGCAACAGATAGAGAGCTTCATGAATCTCAGATCCCTCCTATGGAATGGATAGTGTTGAATTTTAAATTCTTTATTGCCTTCATATCTCTATGTGTTGTAAAAGCAGCCCTGAACACCAGACCACATCAGGTGTCTGTCTGCAGACCCGACAATAACCCACTCTACCCCAGTTGCTATTCCTCTCGTGTGATCGGAGGAAGAAATCTCGCACATACTTGCTCTCACCTGATTGCGTATGATGTTAGTGTTGTAACAAGTGACAAGAATTATTGTCAAGAATAAGAACTATTCTGTCGACTCAGCTCTATGTTACAGGAAGATATCAAATAATAAGATCTAGACCTGATTCCCTAGCAGAAGAGCAAGAGTTAGGAGAGGCAGTCTGTGGTTTTCCATAGCAACGCTTTTTGAGATACAAATGATGATTTTCTTTTTAAATATTTTTTTTCTAAAAGCTTAAATATTTGTTCTTCATGGTCATATCTTTAATACATCTAAAACATATTTTTTGGCATGGTGTAAAATAGATGTCTAATATTTTTCACACTTATATAAGCAATGATCAACACGTTATTGAGTGGCTCAGATTTTTCCTGGTGATCTGCAGTGGCACCTGGCCTAGGTTTCTCTTTAGGCCTTGGTCTGTTTCTGACCTCTGTACTGTTTTCATGGTGTATTTTAGTGTTCTTGAATTCTTCTCATCATTATAGCTTGCTGTCAATTCTTGATACCTGTTGAAGGGAGATCCCCCCTACCACCCCAGCCTAGTTCCTCTTCAGAAATGTATTGGATATCTTTGGCCCTTTGTTTTCTCATATAAATTGACAAACAGAATATACAATTCATGAAACAATGGCTGGAATTTTGGTAGAATTACACTGATTTAGGGAACAGTTTGGAGATAACTGAATTTTTTACGGGATTAAATATGTAAGATCATGAAAAAACTCTCCATGTATTAGATATTTTCAAGGGTATTTTTTGGTATTAAAATTATTTTATAGTATTCTCCATAATTATTTCACGTCTTCTAAAATAATTCACTTTTAGATATCTAATACATTTACATTTTCCTAAAAAAATGTATTCTTAAAAATGTCATTGTGTATTGGTTTTTGCTGACATTTTGTGTTGTTTATTTCTATGTCTTAAAACACTGCTAGTGTGTCTTATTAATCCCAATTATATGTGTGTGTTTTGGGCTAAAACCATCATGTGATTTCTAAACAATAGCTATGTGTAGCTTCTTTTTTAATCCCCATAATTTTGGTTTTTCTAATCACACTGTAATGGCTAACAATGGTGCAGAGAAAAGCAAACATGCTTGTTTTGGGCACAGATGACCTGATAGTAAAGGGAATATTTACATTCCACCATGAAACAGGATGGTTGTTACAGGGATTTTTGTAGATAATGTCTATTGGATTAAAGAAATCTTCTATTCTCAATTTGCTAACATTTTTACCATGAGTGATTTTTCAAGTTTATCACATATTTTTTCTGCATTAGTAAGGTGATCACTTGACTTATTTCTGTTAATTTGTTGATGTGGTAAATTACCTAAATTATTTTTCTTATGTTAAAAAACTTGCAGGGGTGATCCTACATTTTTTTTGACGTACTTGTGAGATTGGACACCAGATTTCCTCCCTTCTATTGCATTATTCTGGTTGTGATAGTAAGGCATCATTTGTCTCATAAAATACTTTAAGAACATTTCCTCTTTTCATGTATTCTGGAAAGATTTCTGTAAAAGGAATTAGATTTTCTGTATGTTTGGTAGATCTCAAAAATATTCTCTGAGATTATTATTTTCTTGGTGGAAATGTTGTGAATTACTAAGTTTATTTCTTTAATGATACAGGATAACTTACACTTTTATTTCTTCTTGAGATAGCATTTTGTCAGAATGATTTTAGATACCTAATTGTTTGCTTATTTATATTTTTATAAGCACACTAGCTGGATTGCTTTCTGTGTTTTGTATGGTGCAAATTTTTCAAATTTATTTTAGGTGTGTGTTTTGTAAAGAGCATATGGCTGGATATTTTTAATCGAGCCTGGCAATCTTTGTTTTTAACTGGATGACTCAGTTCTTTGCCATTTATGGTGATTACCCTATAGTTAGATTTATTTCTACTATCTCATTCCTGCTTTTTCTATATTTTACTTTTCTTCATGCAGCCATTGTGTGGATTAGTTGGGGAGTTTATCCCTATTTTTTCTCTACCCTTTAAAAAACTATAAATTCAAATTTCTGTTTGTTTAAGGGTATCATAGGAATTTTAGCATGTACATTTTACTTCATGAAGTCAAAATTTGAGCCCTGTTAATACCACACTCTTAAATAACTCAAGAACCTCAATTACTTTAACTGTGATCAGCTTTTTCAACTCATACAATGTTTTCAAATAGTTTGGTCATATTCTAATGTCACAAATTAGACACTCTTATTGCTTTGTACTAGTGATGCCTTTGTAAACTATTTACACACCTTCTTCACTCACCACACCTCCTGTACAGTATTCACATTGTCCATATGGAATCATTTTGCTTTTTTCTAAACGTTTCTATGATGAGAGTTTGTTGGTGATAAACTCTCAGTTTTTGTTTAAAAGAACATATCATTTATTTTGTTCTCATTCTTGAGTTCACCGAGTATAAAATTCCAGGTTGACAGATTTTTTTTCTCAGCATTTTGAGGAGACTGTTCCGCTGCATTCTGGCATTAGCTGTCGCTGATGAGAAGTCCTCTATCTGTTTCATTGTCGCTACTCTGTGGAACTTGTCTTTCATGTTATTTATTCTGCAGTATAAAATATCTTCACTGCCTTTGGTGCCCTATGGCTTGTCTACAGTATTTATAGATAGGGAGTTCACTGGGCTTACTGGCTTTGCATCTCAAGATGCTCAGCAATTGTGTCTTTGAACCTTGTCTCCCCCACCATTTTCTTGGTGTTCTCTTTCTCAAGTCCAATTTGATATACGTTGGACATTCTCAGTCTGTCATGTGTGCTTCTGCTCCTTCCCCTTTTTATAAAATGCTCCTTGTTCATGTTTCTGGCCTACATTCAGAGAATTCTTTTTTTTTTTCAAGTATACTTACCAGGTCACTAAGATTTTTGCTTGGATTACACACATACTTGGTTTTAAAGTCAATTACAATCAGTTTTTAATCTCAGTTTTTTTTTATTTGTAAAATTTGTAGGTTATTTTTCAAGTCAGTTTCATTTTAGCAGCCTTTTACACTTCGCTAATATTTTCATTTATATTTTTATACCTTCTAGACTGACTTCTTTTATGTATTTATGTCAGAAAATTTAAATATTTTCAGTGCTTGGAGTTTGACATTTCCTATTTCTTCATGGAGCTTTAGGGTACCTTCCTTAAGAGAGAATTTGTGGTTGCTTCTTCCAGGTGCCTGCACTACATACACAGCTTTAACCCAGGACTACTTTACATTAAAATCCCATTTTCCTTTCAGCCTGACACAAGGTGTGAATTCTAGCTCCTATTACTGAGACAGGCTGGGACCTGGGACCCTTTCCTGCAGTGCTGCAATGCTTGCAGCTGAACACACCTCTCCTCAAGCTACAAAATACAGAGAAACTGTATGGGGCTAAAAATAACTGTGTGCATGCTCAGATGGGGCAAATTCTGGACCCAAAAGATACAAAAGGACAAAAAAACTCAACTGCCATTTCTGAAGAGCCAGGAGCAAAAACTGGGTGTCAGAACAACAGCAGAGTACTACACATGCCCCCCTGCACTCAACACCACAAAGGGGTGGGCACACCACCTAAGCCACCACTCCGGCCTGACCCCTGGACACACACTTACCCTCACCCCATATAGGGAACGAGCTCGCCCCTCCTTGGGGAGCAAGCAAGGGAACCTGTTACTTGTTTTCGCTCCCTCCTGCAGCCGGCACAGGAGCCCCAATAAAGCCTTGCCTGAGTTTCTTGTCTGGCCTCCAGTCAATTTCTGTTGACTGAGGAAGGGCAAGCAACCTGGTTGGTATTGCTACCAAAAGCCAGCCTGAGGTTATAGGGTTTCCAAGATCTAGAGAAGCAGCTTTCCCTGAAGCCTGCATTTTCATTTTGTGTTTTGTTTATCCACTAAAGGTGTCACTCTCCAGGTACCCAGGAGGTGACTGCCCTGGGGAGCTAGGGGAAGGGGTGCCGAGCTCACTTCTCAGTTTGCAGAAGCCCCAGGCTATCTCCTGACCCCATGCCTTCCCCGTGCTTGCTGCAGGCCACAGGTTCTGATGATAACTGAAGCAGCTTTTGGTTTGGGCTTCCCCGTCTCTTGGAATTCCTGCTCTGTTGTCATTTAGGAGCCTCTGAAGACTGTCCTTACTTCCTGCCCAATATGTGATGCATTCAAAGAGGTTTTAAAAATATATAATCTAGCACATTTAATTTTCCAAATCATCCTCTCTCTGAATCTCTGTCTCTCTGTCTTTCTCTCTCCTTCCCTTCATCCCTCCCTCCCTGTCTCCCTTCCTCCCCATTCTCACTTTCTCATGTATATCTATACATTATATATACCTATAAACTTAATATTTTAAGTACTTTTTCAGAATGTTTCAGTGAATCTTCCACCATGATAAATTCAGCACTTTTCAATAAAATTCAGTAGCATTTTTTATTAAATTATATTAAATATTATTTTTGCAGGCTGTAGTTATTTTTATAAAATTATTTGCACATTATATACATCTGGATTTCATATTTCTCTCTTTATCCATTTTTCAAAAATAAATCTTGCCCAGGCATACCATGGAAATGACAGCAGCAATTGCATGTGTTAAAACTGTTACACTAATACTCCAAGATCTTTGCAATTGCTATAAAATCAGATTATTATTTTACATTAAACTTAGATCAAAATAATGTAGAAACTCTGTTCTAGATTTAAGGACCACTTTGTATAATCAGCACTATTGTATATATTCTATTGCACTTGTTTCCCACATACACCCACATACAACCTCACATTTTTTCTAAAGTACTTATATAATTCTAGAATATATTGATATAAACCGTTCACATATTTTTTTATAATTACTGATGCATTCTAAACATGCCCCAAAATGCAGAAAATAGTGTCAGACATGCTTATGTATCCCCCACCGAGATTAAAAAATCATTAACAATTTGCTTCATTTCACACACACATAGGCCTTCTCCTTTTCTCTTTATCCCTTCGAGTTTTTGTATCTTTGTATCTTTCTTAAAAAATGAAACAAAATCCTCACATGATCTTTTCACTTCCCATCACAGTTCAGAATTAACCACTGTTTGGAATTATAGTTTTACCTTTCCTATATTTGCATCTGTACTTCTAGTACCTAGAAAAAGCATCTGTAAATAATATACACTGCAGAAATTTTTGAAAGTTATATATATTTTATTCTTGCTTATATCCTTTTGCAACTTTGCTTTCTGCTCTATATTTCATAATTGTGGGATTTAGCTAAGCAAATATAGATTCAGTTCATTTAGTTTAGCTGCTGTATGAAATGCCACTGTATGAATAAATCAGGTTATGTGCTCACCTTCTAAGTGATGGTTACGTTGTTTCCACTTTTGCCCTCTCTCAAACACCGCTACAAAGAGTAGTTCTGTGCATGTAGTGAACATGGATGGGACTATTCTCTAAGGTCCACCATTAACTTAAAGGATGGCTGGTTAGCATATGTGCATTTCAGCTTTCCCACATATTGCCAAGTTGCTGCCTGAGACCATTGTACCAATTTACACCCCCTCAAACAAGGTACAATCCTGTTTCCTCCATTTGAGACAAAACTCTGTTATCAGACATTAATCTGTTCCTGTGTTTTGGGTATTTAATTGTATTTACTTTGTGGCTTATTTATATATCTCTGATTACTAATGAAGCCAACCATCACCTTTTATGAGTTTATTAGCAATTCCACTTTTTGTTCTGTTACTCTCCTTTTCATCTCTTTTCCTATGTAGTTTTCTCTATGGATTTGTTGGAGTTCAATCTATTCTTATAGTAATCTTTTCTTGCTTAAATAGACGGTAAACATCTTTTTCTAGTGTGTGGTCTATTTTATTCAGCTTGTTTATTATATCTTTTTCATGGAGATGTTTTGAATTTTAATAAAATCAAATTTATCAATCTTTTATTTTTCTCCATAGTATTTGGTTTCTAAGATTTGCCTAAAAAAATTCTTCTTTCCCAAATGTCACAAAGATACTTTCCTACTTTTACTTCAAAATCATTATAATTTGTATGTTTATATTGAGACCTTTAGTCTATTTGGGTTCTATTTTTCTGCATCTTGCAAGGTAGGGATCTAATCTAATGTGGATTTCTAATGAATAGACGGTATTCCCAGACAACTTGTGAATAGCGCCTCCTTTAAATTCTCACATGTAGTTCAGTCTTTATCATGTGTGGAGTCCTGGTGTATAAATGAGTCCCTTTCATGGCTTTCATTTCTATTCCATTGGTCTATTTTTCTATCCCTCCACTAGGATGTCTCTTTTCCATTGCATTTAACTAAGTATAGATACTTTGTGAAATGAGTCTTCCTTTGTTCTTCTTTAAATTGTTCTTAGCTGCATATTTTTGTTTGTTTACTGGAGAAGCAAAGTGATAAAGAGTTCAGACTCTTGCTCTGACACTGATTCTCCGATCTTGGCCAAGTTGCTTAACCAATCAGCTCCTCTGAATGTAGTTGATATCATTATCTCCTAGGGGTTTTAAAGGTTCAAAAGAGTTACTATATTTAAAGTACTTAGGAAAGTGTCTGACACTCAGTAAGTTCCCCACAGATGTAGATTTTTAAAAATTATTTTGCCCTGTATTTTTCATATGCATATTAATACACATTTCATGTGTTTATTTGTACATGTCTAATAAAACCTACTAGATTCTGGTTGGAATAGCATTGAAATTATAGCTAATTTGGGAGAGAGTTAGAATCTCTACAAAATTATTCTTCCAGGACACATATGGAATTCACTCTCTATTCACTTAGATCTTCTTTTAAACCTCTTAATATGTTTACTTATTCTATATAAAATTCTTTGACTTAGTTATATGTATTCTCATGTATAGTTTTTGGTATTACATTATATCTTTTAAAATCATGTTTTCCAATTTTTATTAGTGTTTGCAGATGCCATTGACAATGTACATTGATTTTGTATGCTGCCACAATGGATGAAATTCTCTTATTAGCTCTAATATTTTTCTGTAACTTATTTTAATTTAAGTAGAAAATGAGACATTTTGTAAAGTATTAAGATTTTACTATTCTTTTCCAAGCTGTATAACTGTTATTTCATTTTCGTGTATTATTGCATTGTCTAGCACCTCCAGATGACGTTAAATAGAAAATCTGGTATTGAACTTGATGACTGATATTGCTCCCAACTCATAGTGGAAATGATTCTAAGATTTCACCACTGCGTATTGGGGTTACTGTAGACTTTTGAGATATACCGTCTATGAGTGAAGAAGAACAATTTTTTCTAGTGCTCTTTCCCTAAAGCTTCTGGGAACATCCCCCCACATCATATCATATATAGGGGTTAGATTTTATGAAAGATTTTTTGAATCATAAATTATTACCATATTTTAAATTCTGAATCTGCTAGTGTACTTGTTGATGCGAAAGGTGGTTTCTTGTTAAGTTTGTTTCTGGGACAGGGATTGAGGGGTTGTCTACAAGGATAGATTTTTGGCCAAAGTAAAAGTCATTCCAGTATTACATTAGTTTAAATACTAGATCAATCAAATTACTGAAATAAAAAACTCAAGTTCTTAACCATAATCTAAAGCTTGTAGATTAATTAAATGCCTTTAAGCATTTCAAACTACGTCTATAAATGTAATGTATTCAAATTATTTTTCTTTTTTTTAACATCTTTATTGGAGTATAATTGCTTTACAATGGTGTTAGTTTCTGCTTTATAACAAAGTGGATCAGTTATACATATACATATGTTCTCATACCTCTTCCTTCTTGCGTCTCCCTTCCTCCCATCTTCCCTATTCCACCCCTCTAGGTGGTCACAAACCACCTAGCTGATCTCCCTGTGCTATGCGGCTGCTTCCCACTAGCTATATACTTTACATTTGGTAGTGTGTATATGTCCATGCCACTGTCTCACTTTGTCACAGCTTACCCGTCCCCCTCCCCATATCCTCAAGTCCATGCTTTAGTAGGTCTGTGTCTTTATTCCCATCTTATCCCTAGGTACTTCATGACCTTTTTTTTTTTCTTAGATTCCATATATATGTGTTAGCATACAGTATTTGCTTTTCTGTTTCTGACTTACTTCACTCTGTATGACAGACTCTAGGTCCATCCACCTCACTACAAATAACTCAATTTCGTTTATATTTATGGCTGAGTAATATTCCATTGTATATATATATGTGCCACATCTTCTTTATCCTTTCATCTGTTGATGGACACTTAGGTTGCTTCCATGTCCTGGCTATCGTAAATCGAGCTGCAATGAACATTTTGGTACATGACTCTTTTTGAATTATGGTTTGGGCTATTGGGATTGACATGTATACACTAATATGTATAAAATGGATATCTAATAAGAACCTGCTGTATAAAAAAAATAAAATTCTAAAATTCATAAAAAAGAAAACTAAACCATACGCAAAAATAAACTCAAAATGGATTTTTTTTTCTTTTTGTCTTACAGTTTTCTGCCTACAGGTCTTTTGTCTCCCTAGGTAGATTTATTCCTAGGTATTTTATTCTTTTTGTTGCCGTGGTAAATGGGGAAATGGGAATGTTTCCTTAATTTCTCTTTCAGATTTTTCATCATTAGTGTATAGGAATGTAAGAGATTTTTGTGCATTAATTTTGTATCCTGCAACTTTACCAAATTCATTGATTAGCTCTAGTAGTTTTCTGGTGGCATCTTTAGGATTCTCTATGTATAGTATCATGTCATCTGCAAACAGTGACAGTTTTACTTCTTCTTTTCCAATTTGTATTCCTTTTATTTCTTTTTCTTCTCTGATTGCTGTTGTTAAGACTTCCAAAACTATGTTGAATAATAGTGGTGAGAGTGGACATCCTTGTCTTGTTCCTGATCTTAGAGGAAATGCTTTCAGTTTTTCACCATTGAGAATGATGTTTGCTGTGGGTTTGTCATATATGGCCTTTATTATGTTGAGGTAGATTCCCTCTATGCCTACTTTCTGGAGAGTTTTTATCATAAATGAGTGTTGAATTTTGTGAAAAGCTTTTTCTGCATCTATTGAGATGATCATATGGTTTTTCTTCTTCAATTTGTTAATATGGTGTATCACATTGATTGATTTACATATATTGAAGAATCCTTGCATCTCTGGGATAAATCCCACTCGATCATGGTGTATGATACTTTTAATGTGTTGTTGGATTCTGTTTGCTAGTATTTTGTTGAGGATTTTTGCATCTATATTCATCAGTGATATTGGTCTGTAATTTTCTTTTTTTGTAGTATCTTTGTCTGGTTTTGGTATCAGGGTGATGGTGGCCTCATAGAATGAGTTTGGGAGTGTTCCTTCCTCTGCAATTTTTTGAAAGAGTTTGAGAAGGATGAGTGTTAGCTCTTCTCTAAATGTTTGATAGAATTCACCTGTGAAGCCATCTGGTCCTGGACTGTTGTTTGTTGGAAAATTTTTAATCACAGTTTCAATTTCATTACTTGTGATTGGTCTGTCCCTATTTTCTATTTCTTCCTGGTTCAGTCTTGGAAGGTTATACCTCTCTAAAAATTTGTCCATTTCTTCCAAGTTGTCCATTTTATTGGCATAGAGTTGTTTGTAGTAGTCTCTTAGGATGCTTTGTATTTCTGCAGTGTCTTTTGTAACTTCTTTTTCATTTCTAATTTTATTGATTTGAGTCCTCTCCCTCTTTTTCTTGATGAGTCTGGCTAATGGTTTATCAATTTTCTTTATCTTCTCAAAGAACAATCTTTTGTTTTATTGATCTTTGCTACTGTTTTCTTTGTTTCTTTTTCATTTATTTCTGCTTTGATCTTTATGATTTCTTTCCTTCTACTAACTTTGAGTTTTGTTTGTTCTTTAGTTCCTTAGGGTTTAAGCTTAGATTGTTAAGGTTAGGCTGGTATTACTATAAACTTCCCTCTTAGAACTGCTTTTGCTGCATCCCATAGGTTTTGGATCATCGTGTTTTCATTGTAATTTGTCTCTAGGTATTTTTTGATTTCATCAGTGATCTCTTGGTTATTTAGTAATGTATTGTTTAGCCCCCATGTGTTAGTATTTTTTACATTTTTTCCCCTGTAGTTTATTTCTACTTATAGTACTGTGGTCAGAAAAGATGCTTGATATAATTTAAATTTTCTTAAATTTAGTGACACTTTATTTGTGACCCAAGATGTGATCTATCCTGGTGAATGTTCTGTGCGCACTTGAGAAGAAAGGATAATCTGCTGTTTTGGATGGTATGCCCTATAAATATCAATTAAATCTATCTGGTCTATTTTGTCATTTAAAGCTTGTGTTTCCTTATTAATTTCCTGTTTGGATGATCTGTCCATTGGTGTAAGTGAGGTGTTAAAGTCCTCCACTATTATTGTGTTACTGTCGATTTCCTCTTTTAGAGCTGTTAGCAGTTGCCTTATGTATTGAGGTCCTCCTATGTTGGGTGCATATATATTTATAATTGTTATATCTTCTTCTTGGATTGATCCCTAATCATTATGTAGTGTCCTTCCTTGTCTCTTGTAACATTCTTTATTTTAAAGTCTATTTTATCTGATATGAGTATTGCTACTCCAGCTTTCTTTTGATTTCCATTTGCATGGAATATCTTTTTCCATCCCCTCACTTTCAGTCTCTATGTGTCCCTAGGTCTGAAGTGGGTCTCTTGTAGACAGCATATATATGGGTCTTGTTTTTGTATCCATTCAGCCAGCCTGTGTCTTTTGGTTGGAGCATTTAATCCATTTACATTTAAGGTAATTATCGATAGGTATGTTCCTATTACCATTTTCTTAATTGTTATGGGTTTGTTTTTGTAGGTCCTTTTCTTCTCTTGTGTTTCCCACTTAGAGAAGTTCCTTTAGCATTTTTTGTGGAGCTGGTTTGGTGGTGCTGAATTCTCTTAGCTTTTGCTTGTCTGTAAAGCTTTTGATTTCTCTGTCGAATCTGATGAGATTCTTGCTGGGTACAGTAATCTTGGTTGTAGGTTCTTGCCTTTCATCACTTTAAATATATCATGCCACTCCCTTCTGGCTTGTAGAATTTCTGCTGAGAAATTATCTGTTAACCTTATTGGAGTTTCCTTGTATATTATTTGTCATTTTTCCCTTGTTGCTTTCAATAAGTTTTCTTTTTCTTTAAGTTTTGTCAATTTGATTACTATGCGTCTTGGCATGCCAAGATAAATGTGGGTTTATCCTGCCTCAGACTCTCTGTGCTTCTTGGACTTGGGTGGTTATTTCCTGTCCCATGTTAGGGAAGTTTTCAACTATAATCTCTTCAAATATTCTCTTGGGTCCTATCTCTCTCTCTTCTCCTTCTGGAACCCGTATAATGTGAATGTTGTTGCGTTTAATGTTGTCCCAGAGGTCTCTTAGGCTGTCTTCATTTCTTTTCATTCTTTTTTTTTATTCTGTTCCGCAGTAGTGAATTCCACCCTTCTGTCTTTCAGGTCGCTTATCTGTTCTTCTACCTCAGTTATTCTGCTATTGATTCCTTTTAGTGTGTTTTTCATTTCAGTTATTGTATTGTTCATCTCTGTTTGTTTGTTCTTTAATTCTTCTAGTTCTTTGTTAAACATTTCTTACATCTTCTCGATCTTTTCCTCCATTCTTTTTCTGAGGTCTGGATCATCTTCATTATCATTATTTGGAATTCTTTTTCTGGAAGGTGTCCTATCTCCCCTTTATTTAGTTGTTTTTCTGGGGTTTTATCTTGTTCCTTCATCTGGTACATAGCCCTCTGCCTTTCATCTTGTCTATCTTTCTGTGAATGTGGTTTTTGTTCCACAGGCTGCAGGATTATAGTTCTTCTTGCTTCTGTTGTCTGCCCTCTGGTGGATGAGGCTATATTAGAGGCTTCTGCAAGTTTCCTGATGTCAGGGACTGGTGGTGGGTAGACCTGGGTGTTGGTCTGGTGGGCAGAGCTCAGTAAAACTTTAATCTGCTTGTCTGCTGATGGGTGGGGCTTGGTTCCCTCCCTGTTGGTTGTTTGGCCTGAGGCGACCCAATACTGGAGACTACCCAGTCTTTGTTGGGGCTAATGGCAGACTCTGGGAGGGCTCACACCAAGGAGTACTTACCAGAACTTCTGCTGCCAGTGTCCTTGTCCTCATGGTGAGCCACAGTCACCTCCAGCCTCTGTGGAGACCCTCCAACACTAGCTGGTAGGACTGATTCAGTCTCCTATGGGGTCACTGCTCCTTCCCCTGGGTCCTACTGGGCACACTACTTTGTGTGTGCCCTCCAAGAGTGGAGTCTCTGTTTCCCCCAGTCCCGTTGAAGTCCTGCAATCAAATCCCACTAGCCTTCAAAGTCTGAATCTCTAGGAATTTCTCCCGTTTCCAGACCCACATGTTGGGAAGCCTGACGTGGGGCTCAGAACCTTCACTCCAGTGGGTGGACTTCTGTGGTATAAGTGTTCTCCAGTTTGTGAGTCACCCACCCAGCAGTTATGGGAATTGATTTTATTGTATTGCACCCCTCCTACCATCTCATTGTGGCTCCTCCTTTGTCTTTTGATGTGGTGTATGTTTTTTGGTGAGTTCCAGTGTCTTCCTGTTGATGATTGTTCAGCAGTTAGTTGTGATTCCAGTGCTCTCATAAGAGGGAGTGAGCACATGTCCTTCTACTCCACCATCTTGAACCAATCTCTCAAATTATTTTTAATCACCTCAATTACCTGATAGATTTGCATTCCCAAGCTCATAAGTAGATATTAAATATCTAATAACCTAATAAAGATGGCAATTTTAATTTCTCTGCTCTGTTTCAATACCATTTACAAATTTAAGAAGATTTCAAAACTCAACAAATTAACATTTTTCACTTACATAATTTTAAATTGGAATTAAAATGACAGCATATTATATATTCTAATATGATAACAGATGAATATAAATACTTAATATATGTATTTTTCTATATTTATCAAAATTATTGATTCCACAAGTTTAATTCATATTGTCTCTATATTTAATCCCATTATTTCTGAGTAGATAGAGATTCTTAACCTTTAAGTAAACTCTTATGTCATCTTAAAGAACCATGAGGTTATTTCCCCAGGGAAACTGTGAGAATTGCCCATGACTGAGCTGTTCAGTGCCAGGTCTGGGGCTATAGGTATCCAGGGCTGTCCTTCTCAAGCACCCCCTTCTCCCTTCCCCACTGCCCCAGCCTTACCTTCTAACACTAAGCTTTTTTCGTGGTCACCATGGCACATGTCTCAGGCCAGGGCTGTCATTTAGCCCAAGCTCCAAGTCTGAGTTATAACATTTCAAAATTTTAAGTTGCCAGATGATAAGATAATTGCTTCAGTCTAAGTTTTCCATATAATTTCTGCCTACTGGGACCACAAACATTATAAATAAAGAAACAAATGTTATTTGATAAATGTGGGCTATATCATGAGGCTCTGATTTGTGCTATTTAGTAAGGTCATTCTGTGGGAACAGAGAATTAAACCAAGAGCATTTCTGCTGTTGACCCATACTTAGTTTGATGTTATCCAAATCAATCATGTTGTATAATCATTTTTAAACATTCTGGAATCAGTGTGCTAACACTTTGTTTTAGAAATTTTATATTCATATTCAAAAGAGATTGGTCTAGAAATTTCCTTGCACCTAACCATTCTTCCTGGTTTAAAATCAAGGGAATTTCAGTCTTATTTTATGACTTGGGGGGATTTTCAATGTTTTTTTCTCTTTCATTTGTACAATTTGTATAAAAGGGGACTGTATTCCTTGAAGGTTTGGAAAATATTGCTTAGACCCATCTGGTCCTAGTGTTTTATTCGTGGGTACATTTTAATCTACTCGTTTAATTACATTGATTTGAAATCCTATTTCAATTATCTATTTCTTCTCTTATAGTTTTTGTGCTTTATGTATTTTTGAATACAATTTTATGTAAAATCTTAAATTTATCAGTATAACTTATTCATATATTTTTATCTTAAAATATGTGTTACATGACAGTACTTAATTTCTTGTTATTTACATACATCTTTATTTTTATTCAAAGGTTTGTCTTTTTTTCACCTTTAAAAGAATAAACTCTTAGTTTTCTGACTTTAATAATACTCTGTTTTCTATTTCATTAATTGTGCCTTCATACTATGTTAAACATTCTGGACTTGGGGATTTATTTATGGTAAGTTAAATACTTCGTTCTGTTGAAAAGTCTGCTTAATAGTTTTGCTATTCTTGTTTTCTAATATATGCATTTATGGCAACCTATTTTTTTCCAAATACAAATTTAGCTATATTATACAATTTTTTTTAGGTATTGCTTACATTGCTTTGCAATTATTACCTTATTTTTACTAATAGTATTCCTTGGTCAGTGGAATATTCTTTAGAAAAATGTTGTACCTTCTAAATTATTATTGTTGCTGTTATTATTTTGAATTTCTTCTATTAAGAAATGTATTGATATACTTAAACAAAGAATTGTCCCTCTCTGGGTAATACCTTTTTTTCTTTGCATTTTACTTTCTGTGAAGAAATTCTGTTTGGCTCTGATGTTTGTTCTTATCCCCACTCTCTCTGTCCTCTTTTTCAGGACTCCCATTGGCACACATGTTGGATATTTTTATTCTACCCACATGTGTGTTGAGTTCCTTTACTTGTGTTCCTACTAGTAGTGTTTCTTGGAAGGTTCTGCATTGTTTCCCTGGCTGTCTTCCTCTAAGTCTCTCCTTGGCTGTATTACACCTGCTTTTAGATCCATCCATCAACTTTCAATTTAAAAGACTGTATTTTAAAAAAATTTCTTTAATTTCTTGTGGGTTTCATTTATTCTTTTTTCATGGTTTCTTATCTTTTCTTCAGGGCTCTGATACTATTTATGCTGTGAAAAATTTTAATTGTATTCTTTTAAAAATACTCTTTGTTTCAGATTTACATTTCATCCTTTCAACTCACTGAGTTTAAGACTTGATTTTGGTTTTGTGCTTTGAGTCTCACTGATGTTGTGTGGTGTAACTCATGAATGGGAGGCTAGTTTTCTTAGTGAGGGTTCCTTGTGACCTGGATTGTGAGCATCTTCCATAGTGTATTCTATTTACTTTTGCCAAGAGCCCCAGGCAAGTAGCTGGCCTGCAGTTCACATCTCAGTTAGGTGGTTCCTGGACCTTATGAGTGGTGTAAATACAAGCTTTCAAAACGCATTCCAGGTGCATGCTCATGGTTTCAAATTCTACCAACTTTTTTCTTCTTCCCCAGATTTCAGGCTGAGAAATATCTTAGTGTCTTCTATGCATACATTTCATATTATTTTTTTTTTTTTTTTTGCGGTATGCGGGCCTCTCACTGTTGTGGCCTCTCCCGTTGCGGAGCACAGGCTCCGGACACGCAGGCTCAGCGGCCATGGCTCACGGGCCCAGCCGCTCCGCGGCACGTGGGATCCTCCCGGACCGGGGCACGAACCCGTGTCCTCTGCATCGGCAGGCGGACTCTCAACCACTGCGCCACCAGGGAAGCCCTCATATTATTTTTAATAAATTAAATGTATTTGATACTTTTGTCCATAATTTCATAATGTTTCTTGCAAGAGGCTTTTCCACTTTTTATTATATCCACTGTGCTGGCCCTAGAAACCTATACATATGTCCTAACCCAACGAGAAGCTAAAATTTTTAAATCTACTAGAATATCTGAAATGTTAACTATTTGCTTATATCTGCCATACCCCTAACAACTAATGAAATTCTAAAATCTTTTGTATTATTCCATTCCTATTTCATCTATGCCAGCACAATTGGTTAGCAAAATCTGTTTATTGCCCTAACAATAATAGAATGTTTGGGCTGCCTCAATTATGCAATTATCTATGTACTTTAAAAGCAATAAGAACAAGTGAAGTAGTTGTCTACTCTGTAGTTACAAAAGGTCATCTTATATTCGGTTATTCATGCAATACTAGGATGCCCAAAATCATTATTAGCATACGTTAGGATAATATGAATGTGTTATCACATATTTTAATTATTATATATGAGGGATGTGAAAGTCAGCCTATATAACCATCAAATACTGCAAAGATTGAATTTAGAAAATCACTCATTTCCCATCTTGAGAAAGCTGCATTTTCACAGTAACTTCATAACAATACAGAAATATATAAAATAATGTGTTAGTTCCCGTAACTGAGAATACATTAAATAGTTTTTTTTAAATTCTAAAACACGTTTATTTTGGTAAGTGATGAATTCTTACTCATCAAGAAATGGACAACTTTCTAAATAAATATTTCCTTTCATCACCCTAAGATATTATTTCTTGCCTTAGGCCAAACCCATCCTTATAATTTCTCCTTCAAATCTTTCTAAGTGTCAAAACCACACTGGGAAGCATGTCTCAGAACTGGTGAAAGCCTAGCTTACATACCAGATTAAGCCTTAAGTTGGAATATGATGACATACAGAGGAACTAAGCAGTGTGTGAGAAAAACCACAGGGCACACTGCTCAGCTCTCTGTGCCTGGAAGATGCCCCAGGGGCAGCTTTGCCTCGTTGCCACTTGTACTGCTGGCTTATCCCTTCGTTCTTTTATTCTATGCTCTTCTATGATCAAGAAAGCCATTAATAGTAAGTCTGCTAAGAGCTGGGGTCACTGAATTGTCGATCATCTTGTATCTAGGAAGGGAATGCACAGGAAGACAGCCTTGAGCGTGTGCTGAGATCGGACTGTTCTCTTTCATAGTCTCCCTTTCAGAGCCTCTGTTGTCCTTCTTACTAGGTTTCCCTACTTTTTCAATAGTCCATGTCCCTCCTGGGTCTTGATTCTGCTTCCTATTCAAACCCACCATTGCAGCCTCCCATGACTCCAAGAGCCAACACCTTCAAGGGCTTCAAGTCTTAAATTACATTTCCTCTCTCACCATAAAAAAAACAATAATAAATAAATGAATTACTTTGTCCTGTGTAAGTAATTTGATAACCCTATAAGTTTATTCAAGCCTTTTCCAACTTCTGTTAACTCCAGTGACCCCATATCATTAAAATATAACAGAAAGATATTCTTCCTGACTCCTAATCATGGGAACCCATGAAAGACATTCACCAAGATGGGCATTGGTCCCTCAAGGGCCAGGATGGGTACCAACTCCAAGCACTCTGAGAAAGAAGAAATGTGACAAAAATAATGCTGACATCTAATGAGTCAGCATTAGAGAGTAAATGCAGGCTGAGTAAATACGAACTTGGAGCCAACAAGATAAGAGCAATGAGGAGTGTGATTAAGATCAGTCAGGAGGTATTGTTGGTAGTGAGGAGTTGCTGGGGAAAGGGAATGTTTGCCTCCAATAGTTTTGAGACAAAATGAACAACATACAGAGGAAAATCAGCCTATTGTGGGGACAAGTAAAGTTGAGCCAATTCCTGTTTTTAGACAGCCTCAAATAAAAGGAATCTCACATTTAGCCAATACTGAAAATAAGTTAAAATTATGCAATTTCCACAAACGGTTAATTTTAATTACCTACAGAATGAGATGTTGACCAGATTTTCCATCTGCTTTGATGCAGATGCATATGATTTACTCATAGTCCTTTTGTTCATACATTTTCAGTTATGGTTTATTTTTCATTGCAGTATCAGGGTTTCCTCTTTTTCCAAGTTAGAGAGTCTCTGTCCCACCCAATTTCCTTTTCATGGACTATAACATTCCCTCCTATCCCAAAAGCAAAGTTTACCAGAATTGACAGTTTAATACAGTAAAAAAGAAAATTGCATGCCCTCAAGTATGTAGTCAAACCATACTTGAAGAATTACAACAAAATAAAGACTACAGACTTGTTTTTACTACATCACTAGCCTGGTAAAATTTGTGAACTAGAGTAATACAGGCAAATTCCTTTGGCCCTCCTGTTGGCCCTCTTGTGTTTGGTGAATGAGGCAGCACACACACATGTGCACACACACAAAGTCACAAAAATAATCATGGCTGATTATTCTAGTCTGAGATAGAAGTCAGATTAATAAAATGGATTTAACTCTTGATCATCCAGGCTAACAGAGTTGACACTGCAAACTTTCAGATGGCACAGAAATTGAAAACCTGCGTTTGCAATCTTCTCTACCAGTTACGGGGAGTGTAACCTTGACCTCACTTCCTCTCACTTGCCTGGTTTACAAAATGGGAATAATAATGATATCTTCCTCATTGGTTGTTGAGAGACCTTCCCCAGATCAATGGACCGAGAGCTGAACCTAGGCAGCTGGAAGCCACAGCACACATACTTAACTTTACTTCACTGCAGACCTTGTCACAAGAGTGATAGTTTTTTGGTTCCTAAGAATTGTGTCACCCACTAAGTAAGCTACCAAAAATCTTTGTTGTAATTGCTAACTCATTTAAATATAACAGCATCTAGTGTTCCTTGAATTCATGCTCCTTTAAAAAATGGATAGTGCAAAGAATTAACAAATGTAGGGGAAAAATGTGTTCATTGTCTTAATTTGGGGTCCCCAGAAGCAGACTCTGAGACGAGGGTTTTAGTATAACCCAAGATAGGAGCTGTCCTGTATTCGTTTGGTTCATTCTTTCCTTGGAAAGAGGAGGCACGAAACCCCTCCATTTCGGATCAACTTCCATCATGTCATGCTGTAGTTGGAATAGGAACGTAATGGCAAACAGAGAGCTAATGCTGTTATCTACAAATTACTTCCTCAGACAGAGAAAGCATGCATGTTACTGAGAATTTAAAACTATAATTTGCCTGGATGGTATACAATTCATAGAATGGGGACCTAAGTGTAAAAGCTACTACACAGGAAAAGATCTTGTAAAAATAGCCGTCGCTAACACATGTAAATGCTGCCATGCACCAGGATCCTCTGTGGGCATTTACATGTGTCATAACAAGTACTCAACAATGTCAAGAGATAGTAGGACAACTCCTATTTCACACATGGGAGCTCAGGTTTTTAGAGGGGTATATCCTGTCAGTGGTGGAAGCAGAATTAGAAGGGGAGCACACTGAGCTCATCTCCATGAACGCAGCCACCGCTCCATGTGGTCTTTATGCCTCTTCTGGAGCACTACAGTCCTTGCTTTCATGCCCTCTAAGGAACCAGCTCATTGAGGGCAGAGCTCTTGCCTGCCTTGCTCATGACTTGCACAGCACCAGACACAAATAAGACAGAGAAGAGACACATGTCTGCTGATCATTCATAGCACAGAGCTGCTCGTTCTCAGCTGCATTTCTGCCCAAAGAAAAGTTGGGGTCAGTTTTACTGGCCATGAAATGTTTAATCCTCCCCGCAAAGCTGACTCAGTCACCCGGCAGCCTGTATTTTTGAATTACCATGTTTTGTCAATGTGAGCTGGGGCTACTCTTTATAATTCCACTCTACTCACAGGAAATATAGTTTTAGTCCTAAATAAATGACGACTTTTATATTTGAAATGTATGTTCTAGTTTCTAGTATATTTCATTGTCCTGGGCAGCTTGGTATTTATGGCAATCTGGATTTCCTTGATGTGTACTGGGTTCCACTCCAGATTACATTTGGAACTCCCATTAAACAGGATGCTTCGGCAGATGTTTTCATGGGAGATTTATCTATATCTATATATAAATACATGTCTATATTCTATGGACAATATGGACCTATGTATAGACCTATCTATCTACCTGTCTATCTATCTATCTACAGATCCACGTTGTCCATAGAAGCTGTGAATCATACCCCTATCAGTTGTGGTGTTTGTGTTATTTCCAGTCCTTTGCAGTGGAACCTACTGGAGGAAATGACACAGCAATGGGAATGCTATGTTGTCCAGGTCCCAAAGAATTTCCTCAGGCTGGTGCTAGTGACTACTCCAGGTTTCAGAGTAAATGTTCTTTGAATGAATTGTGTGTAACTGTGTTGATTCCTGAACAGATAAAAATCTTAAAACAAGAGGAAGAGGAAGGAGATGGAGGAGGAGGAAAGGAATGGGAGAGTTAGGAGCACATGTTGGAGTTTGTTTATTTATAATAAGGAGCAAACCAGAGAAATGCCAGCACTTGGAGAGTCACCCCCCCCCCCCCCCGTTTTCTTTGAAATCTCCATGACTAAATTTGGTGATTAACAGTCAGTTATGTAGATAACAAAGTAAATGAGATTTTAAAGTGGAAACTAATATTGAGAAAAGAATTAGGAAGGGAATTATAAAGAGGTTGCTTTTGGTACAGCAGCAGATGAAACGGGATCTGTTTATAGAAGTGGATGCTGAAAGCAGAGTACTTTCTATTAATATCAACAACCATTACCTAAAACATTAGCTATTTTCGTTTCCAACAGCAGCTCCTAAATTTATCCATATATTAAATATTTTCGTTGGAGTGCATGATGTAAGCCCAAAATATCACAATATTGATGGGATGTTTAACAAATACAATTGTATGCTGATGGAATCCTCATTACTAGACAGTAAAAGCTTTTCTTTCACGTTTCTTGATCAGCTGTTTCTCATTTGGGGATTCACCTCTTTCTCAGATTATCCCTGACCTGCACTTGGAAATCTCAGCCGTGGACACTGGTTCAAGCGTTTTCTGTCGCGTCGGCATGTTAGAAACATGGCTGTGCAGGGTGCTGCCAGAGGCAAAAGGGAGACGGGAAACGAAAGGTCTTGGCTGTTGGCTGCACGGAGACATGGAGGATGGGTGGCGGGTAGAGCACTGCGGGGTGCTTGGGTCTGAGCCAGGAAGCTCGGCAGTGACCAGGGCCGTCCTGCAACCAGAGTGAAATTTGCTGATTTTTTATGAGGGTTTTATCTCTCTGTTCCAAACATTTTCTCCCTACAAATAGCCAGCAAGAGAAAAGACTAGAGAAGGTAGGGAAGAGGCAGTTGGGGGCTGAGAATTTTGGGGGGAAAGGTTAGGATGATGCGGGGGCCAGGAACAGAGGGGAAGTAGGGCTGTCAGAAAGAAAAGCGATTCTCTATTAAATCCTATCTTCCCTGGCAGGGAGCAGGGTCTTAGTGCCGTGACGTCTGGGCCCATCCTAGTGGCCTGGACCAGGTACATCTATCAGTGTCTACCAAGATTTGCACCAGACATATCCACATCCCCTCCAGCTGGCTGCAGGAGATGCTGAGGTCATCCTGGCTGTGCTTCTCTGTAGCCTCCCTCGGTATTTCCCCTTACCTCTGGGTCTCAATCCATGCTCCACGAAGACAGAGCCCCATCAGTCATGCTCAGCACTCTGACTCCACAGTCTGTACAGTGCCTGGCGCTGAGTGTGCACTTAATGAACACTTGCTCAGTAGATGATTCCATAACTGCATGAATTAGAAACAACCTACTCAACTTTAAATGGTCAGTATCTGTGGTCGGCAGATAATGCACCTCCCCAGAAATGTTCTAGGAGAGGAAATTTTTCTTTTTCCTCTGGCCATCTTAGGTTCCTGGCTGCAGCTTGTAAATTAGACAGATGAAAGAGAGATTCACAAGGGGAAAACAAACAGAAGGTTTGTAACACGTGCAGCCCTCATACACGCAGAAAACTCAGCAGTGAGTAACTCAAAGAGGTGGTTAGAACTGGGGCTTATAGAGCATCTTAACAAAAGAAAAATACACTTTCAGAAACATGACAAGACAAAGGAAAGGGACTTGTGCTTTTAGGGTCAGCAAGTTATATGAAGGCAAATACTCTGGGGAACTCCTGGGAGACAAAGGCCAGTTAGTAAGTGTGCTGTGTGGACTCCTCTGGTGCTAGCTCTGGGCTGATCAGGGTCTAGAGTCGTCCTTGGTGATTAACTTCTGTCCTTTCTAGAAGAGACGGGAGGGGACACCTTTGCACATTTATTTCCTGCTTTTAGGCAAATGGGGGAGGACAGAGAGCTTTTCTTGTATTTGCTTCTTCTCACTTGTCTTCAGCTCCAAATAATCCTTATGGCACAGTGGCGTGTTCTGGTGTGGCATATTCTGCTACCCCTCAATGTCTACATCCTAATCTAACAGAATCCGTGAATGTGTTAGGTTATGTGTAAAGAGTAACTAAGCTAGTAGATGGAACTACATTTGCCAATCAGCTGACCTCGGGATGGCATGATTGTCCTGGATTGTCTGGGGTCCAATGTAATCACAAGGGTCTTTCTAAGGTAGGGAGGGAGGAGGTGAAAGTCAGGGAGAGATTAGAAGATGCTACATTTCTGGCTTTGAAAATGGAGGAAGGGGCCAGGAGCTAAGGACTGCAGGTTACCCTAGAAGCTGGAAAAGGCTAGGAAACACATCCTCCCCTAGAGCCTCGAGAGAGAAAACAGCTCTTTCGATCCTTGGTGTTAGCTCAGTGAGACCCATTTTGGACGTCTCAACTCCAGAACTGTAAGATATTAAATTTGCACTATTTTAAGCTGCTACATTTGTGGTAATTTGTTTCAATGTCAATAGGAAACCCATCAAGTGTCTTTGTGTACAGAGCTGACCTCTTGAAAAGTTGTGTACTAAAAACATCCTTTTTGTCACTTCCATTTCCCTTCTCAGTATTCATTTTCTTCTACTTATGGCATTGTTATTTTCCACTAGTAATTAATTTATACTGTTCAAGAACTAACTTATAAAATCTATTTTCCATGAGAGGAAATTATTTCATTTTAACATAAAACTCCGGCAGTTCAAAACTTTCTATGCTCAAATAAAGTGAATATTTTCTGACCCTCAGACACCGTTGTTGCTACTGCCTGTCTCCACATGGACCAGGGTGCAGAGTGGCTGATGGGGTGTCTGAACCGATGAAGTATTTGACCAAATTGAATTATTCAGTCAATCTTTTGGTGTGGATAATTCAATTCAACCAAATAAAGTTTCAGATAGCTTGTAACTGGTACTTATAGAGGTTTTATTTCAGTTGGGAAAGGTCATCCTTAGAAGTTAGAACCATGAGCCTTTTAGTTACCTCCAGGAGCATAAACTCCTTACTCAGCCACCCCCATAGTTTGATAATTATTGGTGCTCTTGGAAAGGGCTTTCCAGTGCATGTGTCACAAAGTGCTTGGCCTGAAGATGGGGAAAATGAGGCTGAGAGAGGAGAATTGATGTGTATGAGGTTGTGCAGGCATCTGGTGGCAAAATGAGCCCTAGATCTCAAGTCATGGAACTGATAGGCTGCTTGCTGCCCTCTTCTCTGTACCATGTTTCAGTCCTAATTTAGACACTTAATGCACTCTGGAGTCATGCACCTCTAGACAGTGTCTTCACTTACCCAGGAAAGCAGACATTAGAAATTTCACCACCCAGGATCAAGGCACGAGCTCTTCACTCTTATCTACTCAGATTTCTCCGCTCTTATGTACATTCACTTTCACAGCAAACACTTAGAGAAACAGTCAAGGACTCATGAAAATCTTGTTTCCTATAGACGTATTATATAAAGTTCACTGGGATGAAGTGGAAATGATTAAGAAAAATATGGAGAAATAGGAGCATGGTAATGCAGAGTAGAGTCCATGAACCAAAGCAGAGGAGAGAGTTTTTATTTTTGTAGCCTTTTCTCCTTGTCATGATTTATGCTAAAATCATGTAGTGGATAATCTGAAAACACAGTTGCGGGAGCACCAATATCACAGTGTCCATCCTTACCAGGCCTCTTTGTTCTGAAATCCTGTGCATCTATTCTAGAAGCAAGAAACATGAGCAGGTTCAGAGAATGGAACAGCCGCCTGGATGTGGCATTGTTTAAGTCACTCTCAGCCTCAATCTTCTAGCAGAGAAAGCACCTTCCACTCTTGACTTAATTTTCTTTCTTCTCTGACTGTACACAGGCATTGAAATAGGAGCATGTAAATCAAATCTCCTAGGCTGTCTTTAAGACATAGGTCAGAAGACGGCTCTCTGAATAATGAACTAAGGGGACGTGTTAACTTAAATTTAGTAGAACAAATCAACATACACACATACGTCCAGAGATAATTTATATGGTGTCTGAAAGACAGCCCCACAGCACTTCACAAAATTAAAACAGAGAAAGAAAAAAAGCAGTAGTAAGGAAATTCAAGCCTTTCAGTCTCAACCATTAACTCCAACAAAGCTACAACTGCCAAACAAGCGGGACATCATTGTCTGAGTCCCCACATAGATTACTGTGCTTGTTACCTGACTGGCAGTTTTGAAGAAATTTTTAAACGCGACAAGTCTGATCCACACAGTTCTTTGGAAAAAGAGTGCAATGGCTAGGGCAATGCTAGCTACTGTAACCAGCAGACACACAAACACATGAAGTGGCACCAAGTGATGGAGGTCTGTTTCCTTCTCAAGGGATGTGCAGAAATGGGTATTCCTAGTGGGTGAGTGGGTGGCTCCGGCTTTTCTCCAGGTGGTGATTCAGAGACCCAGGTCCTTACACCTTATGACTCCACCCACATCAAGACCCTCAAGGCTGTGCACATCAAGGGGGTTAAGGGGAAGATAGCCTGGAGGAATGTGCATGGTAGAGTTTTATTTTCAAAATAAAGAGCGTGAAAGGGGTGTGCATCACTTACGATCACATTCAATTGGCTGCCACTTTGTCACATGACCACAAGGAAGTCTGGTAAATGTGATCCTTCCATCTTCCAGGAGGAAGAGGAAATGGGTGAACAGACAACTGGTCTCTGGCACTAGAAACACCAGCTCCGCCAGTGCAGGAAGCATTCTGGGACACCGACCCCCCCCAAACCCCTTGGTTTTACCACCTATCACAATTGATCGCAAACTTGAGTGATTGAGAATTGTGAATGTTAACAACTAAAAGAGTAATCAGCATTTGCCAATTTCAAACTCTCATTTTCAGATAAAAATAAAGTCCAGGAAGGCAAAATAAGTCTTTGAGGACCATAGAATTTAGCTAGCGACAAGGTCAAAACAGTTCTTTAATTTATTAAATTTATAGCTTAGTTTTCTTTCTACCACAATTCATAATTCAATATTTGATTTTTTTTATCATAAGCCCTCCCTTGGACTTATTAAAATGAGCCATCTGAATCACTGGAGTTTGGGAAAAAATGATAAGAACTTAGGGACTGTGTCTATTAAAAAATGTATTGATGAAAATAAGTGAGCTGGTGAATAAGTATTAGTCACACATCTTAAACTCTTTTGAAAGAGACTACTTATGCATGCAGACAGTCATGTTCTTAGCCTACCCACATTTTCAAAACTTCCCCAAATTTGTGACAATACCATTTATAAATATAAGAAATAAGATGATAAACATTTTCCTTTATGCAGATGATACAATCTTATGATTCTGTAGGAGGAGTGACTTCAAGAAGTAAATGAAGTTAATGACCCTTACTGTCAGCAGGAATTGTTCAATATCAATTATTCTGAAACAACAGTGTCATTTTCAGCAGGCACTTTTTAGTATGGAAGAAAAACCCCATTAAACTCTATTCACCAGGTTAAATCATTTAGTTAGCTTAACTGGACCTTATAGATAACATCCTACGAATTTCACTGAGATTCAGCAATACTCATTTATTGACTAAAAAATATTGATTGAGACCCAGTTAAGTGTCAGGGAATATGTTAAATACAAAGTTTATGCCTAAAAGTCTATGCTCTTTTGTAGAAATGTGTTTTGCTATTGATCTGCTTCCAAGTTTCATGCTAGAGGTGGAAGATTGATAATTCTTCTCTTTGAATAAATTCAGAGCTCATCAATGAATGCATTTAATGTTTTATGGTTCACACTGATGAGGTGCTATGGACTGAATGTTTGTGTCCCCCAGAACCTAGATGTTGAAGCCTAACCCCCAGTGGGACAGTATCTGGAGGTAGGCCCTGTGGGCAGTTATTAGGGTTAGATAAGGTCATGAGGGTGGAGTCCCCACGATAGGATTAGTGTCCTCATAAGAAAAGGAAGAGACACCAGAGCTCGCTTGCACTCTCTCTCTCTCTCTCTCTCTCTCTCTCTCTGCCAAGTGAGAACACAGTGAGAAGGCGGCCGTATGCAAGACAGGAAGAGAGGGCTCTCACCAGGTCCCAAGTCCACTGGCACCTTGATCTTGGACTTGTAGCCTCCAGAACTATAAGAAATAAATGTCTGCCTAAACCCCCAATCTATGCATTTTTTTATTTGTTTTGTTTTGCTGTAGCAGCCTGAGCCAAGACATGAGACTTTTATGGAATTATGATGCGACATTGAACAGAACAGGAGGCATTTCCTGGAAAACCTACAGGTCATGTCTGGCTACTAGTGGACTTGAGGTCTACTTGAAAAAGAGCAAAACTCTCAGTTGAAACAAAGGCAAAAACCAGAAGATGTTAGAGTTTGCAAGAAAATGCAAATGCTACCAAGACCATATTCCTTGTTTTTTTGTAATGTAGATTGACCTCATTATAAAATGTGTTTTGAAACAATACAATATAATCCCACTTCGGTAAATGAAAAGTAAATTTGAAAAGAAGAATATATTGCAAAATGTTCAAAATTGTGGTGAGTGGGTATCCTAATTACAGGTGATTTGAAAAAACTAATATGGCAGAGTTTAGTCAGTTTTTCTCTCCTCACTTCTCTAGAAAAACACCTGGAAATGGAGGGGGTGTGTTTTAGAAGCCAGAGTGGTTCTCATTCATTTGTGCAGCAGTGCTTCAAGCACTGGAACTATATCAGGAACAGTGAGGCACCCTAGGGAGACAATGGTGAAAAAATTGGAAGTCAGTCTCTCGACTTCAAGGCCAGGGCTTTGTGATTCGTAGATTGCCCTATTCTAACCTTATAGAATGTTCCAAATATAAGTGTGTCCTTACCCTTGATTACTGTGTGATGGAGGGGAAAAAAGTGCCCAGAAGTTTTAAATCATCGAGTTGGAAGACAGCTACAGGCAGTTAGTAGGTTTCGTGTTATTCTGGACTTAAAGTACCACCACTTACAAGTACATGTAAAGATTTTCTTTCAGATGTTTTTATTCATGTACAAAAACAACATATCACATTGATTGCTGTATTTTATGTATAATGTAGAGATAATATTGTGTAGGCAGGGCCATAATTCATTTTTCTGTAATCATGGGCTGAGCAACAATAACTGGGGAAACATGCAAATATCAAGGCCTGGTCATTCTGCTGACACGAGGGGGAAATACCATGCCTGTCCATGTGCCTTGCAGAAAGAGAGAGTTCTTGGAAATCTGGAGGAGAAGGGATAGTGACTAAATTAAGTATATAGGCAGTTTGGACATTATACATAGGAAAAATAAAGGGTACATATTTTTAAAGTATTCTTTTTTTCTTATCCTATTTGCATCTAAATGGGAGCACTTGACTGTAATTTAACAAAAAATTATGTTTGGAAAGTTCATTTTAGTAATTAGTAGTTCTTAAATAGTGACCATTTGGATAAAATTATTACCCCAGGCTTCAGCTGCTTCTCCAGGTTAGCCAAATATTTTTGAGTGTGGAATGACAACTGGAAATTACGTTGAAACAAGATTTTGCATTAATTATCTAATACTTCCTCATTTTTGGCCAAGGCAAAAATACTGTCAAAGAGACCATGTACTATTTCTGCGTTTCACCCATAGTGAAAGGAGAAAACTGTGATCAAAGTTCCAACGTAAGAATCCCACATAGGGTTTTTCTTCTTTCTTTTTTAGCAAAGGACTGCTTTACAGTGGCTTGAATTTCGGGTGAAATTTGAGATCTGGCTTTCTCTCTTGGCTGAACTGGATCAGCTATCCTTTGCTTATTTAAAAGGAAACTTCAACTTTGCAATTTACTCTCTAAAATTGGTTGTTGAAGCTCCCTGCCGCAGTGGAAAGGCACCATCTGTTTTAATAATACTGATGGTGAAAGGGGATGGTTGTGAAATGGCGCTGGGAGAGCTCTGGGCGAGCACAGCTCCACTTGGAGAAGGATCGCCTTTTAAGTTCATGAATGTGGGTTAAATCCGGGCCATACCAGGTGCAGGATCAGTCAGCACAGACCCACATGCCCTGGGGAGGATGGGTGGAACTTGTACACAAAGGAAACCAACTCAGAAAAGTGATGTAAATATCTGGGGGGGCGGGGCGCAGAATATAGGAGAAAAGCAGCAACAGTGAGAGAAACATGATAGTCAGGGCAGCCACAATTTTTAAAGGTTTCTTTTCTGACACTTGCTTTGTTTTTTGTTTTGTTTGGCTTTCGATCATTACTGGAAGACGAGAAATTCCACCACAGTAAGCCCCACTGAGCTGAACCATCACTCTCTGGGCATCTGAGAGGACAATTTCCTTTTCCTGCCACTGAAACAAAGATTCAATTTCTCAGCTTTGAAAACTCCACAAACCACTCACTTACTCACCCACTAACTTCTGGGTAGACCTACATGTGCATAACTGGACTGGTTGTGTACTAACCAAGCACACACACCCCAACACACATACATAAAAACATGGGCCCCATACACGTACACACAATACACGCAACCAAGCACACACCCAGCCACACACAGATAAATACACATACACACAAACACACATATACACATGTCAAATACACACACGTGTAAATTTAAACATATACACATCAAATATACATACCCAAACACACACATACACAAACATGTACCCCACACATCTACATACAATACGCACGACTAAACACACACATATGTACACATGCACAAAAACAAAACACACACATACACAAAAATATACATACAGATACACACATGCCTGCAAACACACAGGCAAATACACACAGGCAAATACACACAAATATGTACATACACATACACCCATAAATACACAAAACATACACAAGCACACACACTCACAAAATATACCTGCACATGCGCATATGCACACACACACATGAACACACACATACATGCACTGGGGAGATTCCCAGCCTTCCAGGGAGAGGGGTCCTGGCCACATCAACTCCTCCTGCAGGCATCATCTGCTGTCTCATTTCGCTCCTTTCCAGGGGTTTGAAACTCAAGGTACAAATAAATATATGAGCACCTCCCAAAGTCAACCGTGTGTAAAAGGGCATTTTACCTCATTAGCCTCTGCCTCTAAGACCAGTGCTGATATTCTAATGTAGTCCTTAAAATGCCCAGGAGTGACTCTGCAAAGTTTAACCAAGTATTACAAGATGTGCCTGGAACCAGCAGGTGTGATCCTCTAAAGATAAATATAATGCTGTTACTGGCATTGACTTCTTTAGCATCTTATCAGATGCCCTGTTGTAGCAACAGTCTCTTTCTGTTTTCCCTTCTGCTTCACCAGAAGATGACTCAATCCACAGACCCAGAAACCGTGGAACAATTACAACATTCAAAACAGCTTGTGTGTAACGGCTCACAGCTCCTCTCGAATTGGATCCTGCCTCTCTAAGCTAAATGCAAGTTAACTGATTCCTAAAAATACCTCCTGAGATGAGTCATCCTCTTGCAAGAGCCCTGGGGAATGTTTTCCACAGAAACGGTGAGGCCCGGAGCAGGGAGGGGTGCGCGGTGCTCTGTGCTGTGTTTCCCTTTCCCCTGTTCCCGGGCACTGGGCTGGGCTGCTGGACAGTTTGCTGAAATCAAATCTGCAAGCCTGGCAGCAGTTTCAGCTCCTCCTCCCACGACAGTTCCCGAAATGAAGTGAACCTGGGCCCAAGGAGAGGTGCAGGTCAACAAGATCCCTTTATCCCCAGTGAAGGAGAGCAATGTCCAGGGCCAGCAGCATGGCTCTGGGCTGTAACAGGAAGCCTGTTCTCACAGCAGTCCCTTTCCCAGACTACGGCACTGAGAGTTATGTACCAGGCTGGCCGCCCTATCCCAGCGTTGAATTGATGGAATGGAGAGGGCGCTGGGGCCATAAACACCTGTGCTGCTCTTACAGACCCTGCGGTGGGCAGAGTCCGCTGAGCCTAGACCCCTCACTGAGTGATGCAGCTGATGCTCCCGGGGCCTAGGGCACTGCCCTCACCAACAACTGCTGCTCCTGGTTAGAGAATCCTGGAAGGCACGAGAAATCGAAAACATTCTCTAATAGTGGGATTTCAGACTTAAAATTGTGTAAATATTTTGGTGGGAGAGAACCTTTATAACATTCCTGAAATTAGGCAACATGAAAGATCAGTGTACTCATAAGGATAACACAGATGTTTCAGACCCTTATTCATAGCAGGCAAGATACAAATTATAAAAAAAGAAACACAGGGGACTTCCCTGGTTGTCCAGTGGTTAAGACTCTGAGCTTCCCCTGCAGGGGGCCCGGGTTTGACCCCTGGTCAGGGAACTGAGATCCTGCATGCTGTGTGGCATGGCCAAAAAGAAAGGAAACACAAGTAAATGTTCATTCTGATTATTAATTTGAACAACAAGTCATGTACTCTTAATTTGGAAATATATTTAGAGGCTTTAAATTAAAAAAATAAACACAACACACAATCCTGGTTTCAAGCATGAGATTGACACAGGTAGGCCAGATTTCGCAAATCCTGGTAATGAGCGGGCATTGGGAGAAAATATCCACTTCTTAGGCTTCTAATCAGAGTGGGATGAGAGGCCCTAAAATGTCTACAGTTTTTGTAGAGCTGGGAGGGGGATAAATATTCACCACATCATGAGTCCCGGATTGTCGGCAAAAGAGACATCCCTACTTATACGGCTGCCAATGGTGTTGAAGACCCATTACTGTGCCCCCATGATTGTTAAATGGACAGACGACAGGAAAGGGGGATGGTGGGAAAGAAGGTGGGAAAACCGGCAGAGAAGGAACAGAACGAGAGGAAAACGAGTTCTCCAGAAAAATATTAACTCACCTCTTTTGTGGGGCTGAGCCACGTTTTGTGGAGCCTAAAACTTCTACAAGTCCTAGAATCCTCTTTTTTAGAAAAAGAGCAAAGTTATGAATACAAAAAAATTGGTGCAAAAGTAAATATTTGTTTAGAATGAGAAGGGACATCCTGACAAGTTACTGCAACTTTGGAGACTCAGACCCTTGCTGAGATACCCCCAGACCATTCCTAGCTGTGCCATGAAAAGACCCCCCTCCGACAGCCTCCTGGGCTCCCTGCAGCACCTTCTCTTGGGGGCATGAAGCTCCGAGCTGCTCAGGGAATCCATCTGGAGGGAGAGGACCCGCTAGATGTCTACCAGGCATTCATTCAAAACACAGTGATTGTCAGAATGGCCATCATCAAAAAACGAATGCTGGTGGAGAAAAGGGAACCCTTGTACACTGTTGGTGGGAATGTAGATTGGTGCAGCCACTATGGAGAACAAGTATGGAGGTTCCTCAAAAACCTAAAACTAGAACTACCACATGATCCAGCAATTCCACTCCTGGGTATATATCCAGAAAAAAGGAGAACACTAATTCGAAAAGATACATGTACCCCTATGTTCGTTGTAGCATTATTTACAATAGATAAGATATGGAAGCAACCAAAATGTCCATCAACAAATGAATGGATAAAGAAGATGTATATATACAATGGAACGTTACTCAGCCATAAAAAAGAATAAAATTTTGCCATTTGCAACAACATGGATGGACGTGGAGGGTATTATGCTAAGTGAACTAAGTCAGACAGAGAAAAATAAGTACTGTATGATATGACTTATATGTGGAATCCAAAAAATAAAACAAACAGATGTATATAGTAAAGTAGAAACTCACAGATATAGAGAACAAAGGGAAGAGGGGAGGGGCAAGATAGGGGTAGGGGAGCAAGAGGTACAGACTACTATGTAAAAAATATGTAAGCAATAAGGATATATTGTACAACACAGGGAATTATAGCCATTATCTTGTAATAACTTTTAATGGAGTATAATCTGTAAAAATACTGAATCACTGTGTTGTACACTTGAAACTAATATAACATTGTAAATCAACTATACTTCAGTGAAAGACCACAGTGGTTGAGGATGTAGCATATGTTAGCACCATTCTGGGGGTTTTTTTTTTTTTTTTTTTTTTTTTTTTGCGGTATATGGGCCTCTCACTGTTGTGGCCTCTCCCGCTGCGGAGCACAGGCTCCGGACGCGCAGGCCCAGCGGCCATGGCTCACGGGCCCAGCCGTTCCGCGGCATGTGGGATCCTCCCGGATCGGGATACGAACCCGTGTCCCCTGCATCGGCAGGCGGACTCCCAACCACTGCGCCACCAGGGAAGCCCCATGGTGAAAAGTTTTAAAAGTCATAATCACTCCTCCAGCCCACAAAAAAACAAACACATCTTCTTATTACATGGGCTTTGCCAGAATAGACTGTTCTGTTGTATATGAGCCATGTATACTTCAGAATTATCAATACAATTGTTGTATAATATTGATCCTATTGCATAAATAAAGCCAGAAATACAAATTAGAAACTAATGTGGCTGGCACTCTGTCTGTGTGTAGTACACAGAGAGGGAGGGGGAATGAGGAGGGGGAGGAGCTGGGGGGAAATGACCCACATGGTGAGGGGCAGTGGGGTGACACGGTGTCAAAAGTCAGGCCCAGTCACAGAGAGAATGCTGCTCTAGAGGGGCAGCTGGGAACCCCTGGCATCCCAGAGTCCCAGATAAGCTGAAACTTCCCAGAGCACAGTCTGTAAAATCAACACCACTTTACAATACCCCAACTTGAGTAAAAAAAGCTCTTTTCAATCCGAGTTAGGGTGTGTGGCTTGAGAAACCTTGCTCAGGAAGAACCTCTATATTCCTCTTAACAACCAAATTTTTGCTACCAAATGTCTACCAGGTATTGGACCTACAAAGGATGGTATACATCACAAATTGGGATGCACATACACGGACTCATGCACACATACTAAATACACAACTCAAATGAGTCTGCTGCACAGATTACGAAGCTAATATCTTCACAATCATTTTGTTTCTGCTGTGCTACAAAGAGCAATTCAGCCCTTTTCAGAAGTCCTTGAAGCCAAATTGTAATTCCGGGAACACACAATTATCAATTGTTTCTGAAACAGCTGATGAAAGCATTTCATCTAAAATATTGCCAACAGGGCTTCCCTGGTTGTGCAGTGGTTAAGAATCTGCCTGCCAATGCAGGGGACACAGGTTTGAGCCCTGGTCCAGGAAGATCCCACATGCTGCAGAGCAACTAAGCCCGTGTGCCACAACTACTGAGCCTGTGCTCTAGAGCCTGCGAGCCACAACTGCTGAAGCCCATGAGCCACAACTATTGAAGCCCACATGCTTAGAGCTCGTGCTCAACAAGAGAAGACACTGCAATGAGGAAACCCACGCACCACAATGAAGAGTGTCCCCTGCTCACCGCAACTAGAGAAAACCGGAGCACAGCAACATAGATCCAACGCAGCCAAAAATAAAATAAGTAAATTTTTTAAAAAAATTACTGACAATGGAGCCATTTATGCAAAGCTTGGAGTGAAAGGACGGTTAAACGGTGGATTCCTCAGAGGACTTGTTGAGGAACATAGCCTGTATTGATATTTTAGACCATGGCAGGATTTTAAGTGTTTAAGATTTTCCCATTCTTTGAATCTTTATTTCCACTAGACCCATTAGGCCCTGGGTCCAGTTTGCCTGAGCCTGTCCTCTGCCCACGTCTGGCTGATGTTCAGATACCACGTGTGCCTTTGGACGTTTGCTGCTTCATCATCTTCTCAACAATCATGGAGACACCCTGTACTCGTGTTCCCCCGCTGGCCCCTAGACCACCCTCAGGTGGCATGAGCAGGGTGCCACAGTCTCCAGGACACCCCTGCTCACTGGGGCTCCACTTCAAGATACGATACTTCAGCTGTACCATAAACAGAATGGGAACACAGCTCAAGTATGTGTGGGTGCAATTGGGGACAAATGGAGCTTCTGAACCTCACAAGGCCACCTTCTTCTTACAGCCTCCTACTAAGAAATTAGATACTCCTTATTGATCTCAGGGATCTCAGAATGAGAAGAAAGGGAAAACCTTTCTTTTCAGTGGCCCAGCTAAATAAACAATACAGCGAGACAAGTTATATACACAGAATCCAGACACCACCACGAGTGTGCATCATACTGTCACCGGGCCTCAAGGCAAATCAGTTTAGTTCATTAAAATTAAGATGAATCAAAAGCAACATTTTCACTTCATTCAAAGAGTCATACTATAACAAAATATACTGCTCTGTGTGTATACTAAGCAATGCCTCCTTTATGATGTGGTTGGAGAATGAGCTAGTCCACTTCCAGGAATCTTCTGGATGAATGAAGTGTCCCACTATGCTAGGACTTTTTTTTTCTGTGGTACGCGGGCCTCTCAATGTTGTGGCCTCTCCCGTTGCGGAGCACAGGCTCCGGATGCGCAGGCTCAGCGGCCATGGCTCACGGGCCTAGCTGCTCCGTGGCACGTGGGATCCTCCCGGACCAGGGCACGAACCCATGTCCCCTGCATCGGCAGGCGGACTCTCAACCACTGCACCACCAGGGAAGCCCCATATACTAAGACTTTTTAAAAGTTTAACTTTTATTTTCTTAGCAGCCCTTTAAAAATATGCATTAAAATTCCGTCTGTTTTCTGTCTTAATCATATAATTTATTTCTCAGATTATTCCATAAACTCTGCCCTACCTTTAACAGTGTGAAATTAGTACACTAAGAAATCATAAAAATTTGGAATTAAGCTTGGGGAAGTTTGTTGTCTTATTAAGGCCTTTCAAATTGTATACCAGTGATAAAAGCCAAATCATGTTTATGCCAACAGAGCCCACAATTCAAAATCTGGCTATATATTCAGGTATAGCTCTCCTTCCTCTTCATTATCCACTCTATCCCCACCCTGGACTCAGGAAACTTTGCACCTACCGTTTGTCTCCAGCACCCTGTGCACACCTGGTCATCCAGTGCACCCAGCTCTTATCTCCACCCAGACACCAGAGTTCCATGAATTGTATCTTAACTTGATTGTTCACTTCTTTCCTATAAGGCCAAAACCTCGCACTGAGAACTTCCTTGTCACTGCTCAGGTCTAGCCCAGGCAGCAGAAATTTCTCACAATCCTTAGGGATATAATGCAGAGTTTCACTTTTCTTTCAGTGTGTGTGTGTGTGTATGTGTGTGTGTGTGTGTGTGTGTGTGTGTGTAAGCAAAAGGAGAATACCTGAATCTGCAGGAGTTGGAGGAGTGGTGGTATTGAGTGTATCAGGGGCTCTATACTTACTGATTTCAGGTTTGATTAATAATCAGGTAGATTGTTATCTATGTTGATCACGTGTGGCTCTAATACAGCTGCCCCTGGAGTTCAGGTTTGTAGAGAGGGGGTGTCCACTCTTCCATGGATGGCTAATAAGTTTCCATGTACTTGGCAGCTCTGACCCCTCGGTGGTGCCCGCCTGGAGTGCAAAGAAGAGGAGGGCCTTTGGCCATATCTAGTCTTCATTGAGAGGCAGACTCTTGTTAGCAGTGCCTGTCCTGGGACAGGATGGACTTGTAGCTTATATGACAAGGCTTCATGATTCCAATCTTCTACACAAGAGCCTCCAACCATTAATATGGCTGAACTCTTCTTTCCACTTTGTCCATTTCACATCAGGGAGTGTCCATCCACAACAGATCTTAAGGTCGTCAATGGACCAGGATCCATTGGGCCTGCTATTTACACTCTCCTTGTCCAAACCCATTCTAATCCATTACTTCCAAACTTCTATGGGCAGGAAATTAGGTCATTTAACTTGTTAAAATTGTGCTTATAATGGACTGACTTATGGACAGAGGAATCAATAAGATGGACAGAAAAGGAACAAAACAGAGGTAACAAATGTTAATTACAAAACTTGGGTGGAGGTTACATGAGTGTTCACTGTGCAATGCTTTCAACTTTTTGGTATGTTGGGAATTTGTATAACAAAATGTTGAAAGGGCGATTTAGCTTATGGTAATAATTAATAGCTAATGATTTGTTGGATTAAAGACCTAAATGTAAAACCAGACACTATAAAACTCTTAGAGGAAACATAGAAAGAACACTCTTTGACATAAATCACAGCAAGATCTTTTTTGACCCACTTCCTAGAGTAATGGAAATAAAAACAAAAATAAACAAATGGGACCTAATGAAACTTAAAAGCTTTTGCACAGCAAAGAAAACTATAAACAAGACGAAAAGACAACCCTCAGAATGGGAGAAAATATTTGCAAACGAATCAACGGACAAAGGATTAATCCTCAAAATATATAAACAGCTCATGCAGCTCAATATTAAAAAAACAAATAACCCAATCAAAAAATGGGCAAAAGACGTAAATAGACATTTCTCCAGAGAAGACGTACAGATGGCCAAGAGGCACATGAAAAGCTGCTCAACATCACTAATTATTAGAGAAATGCAAAACAAAACTACAATGAGGTATCACCTCACACCAGTCAGAATGGCCATCATCAAAAAATCTACAAACAATAAATACTGGAGAGGGTGTGGAGAAAAGGGAAGCCTCCTGAACTGTTGGTGGGAATGTAAATTGATACAGCCACTATGGAGAACAGTGTGGAGGTTCCTTAAAAAACTAAAAATAGAATTACCATATGACTCAGCAATCCCACTACTGGGCATATACCCAAAAAGACAGATGCACCCCAGTGTTCATTGCAGCACTATTTACAATAGCCAGATCATGGAAGCGACCTAAATGCCCATCAACAGAAAAATGGATAAAGAAGATGTGGTACATATATACAATGGAATATTACTCAGCCATAAAAAGGAACAAAATTGGGTCATTTGTAGAGATGTGGATGGACCTAGAGACTGTCATACAGAGTGAAGTAAGAAAGAGAAAAACAAATATCATATGTTAATGCATATATGTGGAATCTAGAAAAATGGTACAGATGAACCAATTTGTAAGGCAGAAATAGAGACACAGATGTAGAGAACAAACGTATGGACACCAAGGGGGGAAAGAGGGGGGAAGGTGGTGGTGGTGGTGGGATGAATTGGGAGATTGGGATTGACATGTACACACTGATGTGTATAAAATAGATAACTAATAAAAATAAATAAATAAATAAAATGGGGATCTTAAAAAAAAAAAAAAAGTTAATGATTTGTGCCTGACAGAATTGCCTAATAATAAAGTGCATGTACTTTCGTGGATACAATACAATCTAATATACTATCTTGGTTTCATAGGTCCCTTTTTTGCTAGCTTCGACAATTCTATTTTCTCAATATGAAAATAGTCAAATAAATGGCAGAGAGTTAACTGGGTCATTATTACATATTTTTAAAGGGCCTTTGAACAAAGTGTGATGCTTTTTTGTTGGTTTGCTTATTTTGCCTTGGCTTTTTTATTATATTGGGGGTGGGGGCGATCCAACACAAGTGATTTTTCCCTGAAATACAAATCCAGGATAAACCAACGTTCTCATTGATGTTGTCTCTCATAGGAGCAAAACTAACCTAATTAATTTTTATAAACCTGGGAGAAATTTCAAAATCAGTGGGAGATACCTGGCAGATATTTTAAGTTCAAGTCTATCTCTAATGGCTGAATCAAATTTTTAAAAAAATGAGTGTACTATGGTAATTGCCCGGGGTTACAAGGGGTCCTGAAAAGCTGATGAAAGACATGCAGTGATAGAGTCAGGAGAAAGAAAGAAATGGGTGGTAGTATTTTTTTTCTCATGTAAATATTAAAGAGTCATGTAAATTTATCCAATTTTTTTTTTGAAAGTGAAGGAAATAAACTCACTAAATTTAATTTAAGTGGTTCATAAAAAAAATCTGAGTATTTAAAAAATATTTACAAAGTAACTAAACTGAAACAAGCAATGTTAGTCATTTGCTGTCTTACTTTTGGGCTCTGGAAGATTCCAGTTTGTATCAGAATGGAAAACAAAAAGAACATCTACATCAGCACAGGAGAATGGATTAAAAATTGGCCAGTGATGGGAAAGGCAAGTAGAGTTTGGCTTGAACTATCAGGGAAGCTCACACTCAACAATGCCCAGAGCCCTGACAACATTAACTGCGTGAAAAAATGCCAAGAGAATTGCAGGCCTTTGACTTCTTAAAGTAACAGAATTCTATGTAATAGATTGTTTTGCACAGTTGGGCAGACCACGGCCACAGGATGACTCGAGGGCTAAGTGTTCACACCACACAATCGATTGAAAATGTGACCGATGAGCAAGAGCCCAAACAGAGACTCGCTGAAGAAAGAGCAAATGACCCTGGAAGACCGAGGGTGGAAAATGTTCATGGGCCTGAACTCCCAAGTCTACTGGTTACAGAGATGTGGCAGGAAGCATTGTGCTGGTTTCCATTACTTTTGAATAGTTAAAGAAGGGAAAGTCTAGCTCCTTGAAATCCAAAACTAAGTCATGGCGGGGCATCCCACACTCTGCATAGTTCAGGGTGTCATCATGACGTGGAAGCAGCAACGTGCTTAGAAATGATGGTGGGGGGCGAGTCAGTGGGCTCGGAGGAGGCCAGGGAGCAGTCGGCTGTCCTCTCCTTTGGGACCCGTCCACCCAAACTCAAACCTGGCCTGGAAAACAGTGGCAGAATCTACAGGACTTTCAACAGGACCCCAAAGGCAGCTGCTCTCTGATGCTGGGGACCCAAGTTTAGTGCTTTGGTGTCACTGCTCTGTGGGAGGAGGGATGCGAAGACGAGGAGAGCAAGACCAGTCTTTTTGTATTTTTATCTGAAGGTAATGGTGAGAACACCCCTTATTCTTTACTGATGCAGATGGCACAGCTGGTGAGAACTGGCCAGGGTTTGGCTCAGGGCAGAGATCAGCCATTCACCAGCGGAGTCCCAGCCTCTCTGGGCCTGAGGTCATTCTGCCCAGAGAAGGGATGATAATGATCCGGCTCCCTACCTGGCTGGGTCGTCATGGGGATTGATGGAGAGTGTGTATAAAATGCACTGCAGGAGGCTGATGCATCCGGAGGGCCCACGATGTTCCAGTCCATTCTCTTTGTGCGGGTCATCTCTAATCTCTAAAACCTAAGGGGCAGTTATATTATCCTCTTTACCCAACTAAGACAACTGAGGCTCTGAGAAGTTGGTTTGCCAAATTCTTCGAGTTTAATAAAAGGTGGAGTGTGGGTCTGAACCCGCTCCTGGTGTCAGCACCGAGAGCCCTGGTTCAGGACACCCTTGAGTCCCAGGCAGGTGGGGACAGTGGTCACCCTTGGTTCTGGCTGCACATCCTCATGCTTCTGTACCATAGCTGTCATCATCATTACCCTGTCTCAGGCTCTCTCCATTGTGTTTTTCTTTTCCATTTCTATCTTGGGCCACATACACCAACCAATGATAGAAAACTTACAAAAATCTTTTGGGACAGATTTCTATTAAAACATGTACATCCGTGCTTCGTATAGACTTACTCTGATGTACACACTCAGCAAAGATGGCGTAGGCCAGGACTGCAGCATCAGGGTGACACATCCCTGTATCGTTTTGTTTTTTTAAGACAACAAGATCATTTGTTTCCATTTATAAGACAGGGAGAAGTCGACACTTACTGCCATGCACTTTATAGGGAAGAGATTCTAAGTAGTAAAAACATGTATTTTTAAAAGGTTACGCTACTAAAAATTGAACTTGTCAGCTATGTCAAAGCTGAGGTCAGGTGCGTGAATCATCAGGAAGGGATACAAAGGTTAGTAATAGAACCTGTGACTATTTAAAGCGCGGACTACCTAGTCCCCACCCTCTGGGCACAGGGAGCAGAAACAGTGTGTTCATTTTGCCCTAAAAGTTCCATCTTGAGTCCGGAAGGGCCACTCACCATAGACATGTTCTAAATATTTGCTTTTCAGGTGGGCAAAATTACTCATACTCAAAATAGAAATTTAGGCAGCTGGAAATTTCAGTGGCCTTAATATTCTCCCTGATTTCTAGCTTCAACCTGTACACACACATAACTGCAAAATATGATTTTGATAGCTCATGCCCAGGCAAAAGGAGAATAACATCTGTGAAAACACACCAAAGCTTAATGACACAGTGCTTTTATTCCATGGAAAAAATGTGGCTTTGATTCATTCTCAAGCTGGAATATATTTCCACATTAAAATAAAATTTGCCTTCAGTTTTAGAGGGAGTTTTTATTGCGAGAAAAGCACATCCAAAAAGGAAAAAATAAATGTTTTTCACTAGGCATGCGAAAAGTCTTCATACAGCATAAAATATATTGGGCAAAATGCCACCACATTGAGTGAAAAGAGCTATCTTGGTAACCCAATGTTGACTTTGAGTGAGAGCAGTAAAGCCTCCTGACGACCTCTGTCCGTCAATGATTTAGTATGTTAACAAACTTAAATAGAATTTGGCTAGCACTTGGAAAATGTAATGTATTTCCTGTGTATTATTATGGGAAAAAATAAACACATATATGAGTACATTCTCAAAGAGGAGA